>NW_026273356.1:15000-268563 GCF_020536995.1 Dreissena polymorpha | reverse complement strand
TTTTGCTAAGAAGGGACTTTATTTTTAACAAAAAATGTCATAAAAGCGAACAGGCTAATATTGGACGACACTTTTTCACTTCACCTGCATTATGCCCATTTTTTTCTCAGAACACGACACATTTGATAAACTGCTCCGGTTCATTTTAACAGCAGTAATGTACATAGAGTACATGACGTAGCGTGTGACGATGAAGAAAGTTTATTGAGTTCTCATTTGAAATGATGATATGATGGCATAAGGGTCTTTATTTAACTATGCTGAAATAATTTTCAAAGACCCTAGATGGAAACTCGTCAATTATTGAATTAAATGGATTATTTATGGATTTAAAAGAATTATTAAAGGGAAGATACTAGTTCGAACGTGTTTTGTTTTTTGTTTGTACTTTTGTTGTCCCTGTTCTCGGAGAAATGATTTTAACATGGGCGCCATTGATGCATCGGATCACACACGGCATACCCATAACAGAATATAAGAAACCGTTCTGTGCGTACTTAAATTTGTTGTCCGAAGTCGGAATCGTATTGCCCTGTAAATAAAATCAAATAAAGTGTCAGTCGCTGCAATTTGTTGTTTACCTCGTCGAAATTGTGAAGGTCGTCGATGGTTAGCTTTTATAATGTCGCGCGCCGCGGCCATTTTGTGTAAGTTACCTCCCGGTTAACTTGTACTTACCCAACAAGGGAAGCAGGGTATGTTTAAAACTGGGTTTTTGACCGATCGATATAACTAACCAAATTTTATACAAACGCTTACCAACCCGTAACCAACATCTTACCGACTTTAAACCGCCGGTTTGTGGTTTACCCCGCCGGTTTAAACTGTTTTACAATCGGGTGCTGGGGTGTACCATGTTTCTATAAACAGTTCTACATTTCAACATAGTTTCAAACATGTTTTATACATCAAATAACGTTAAACATGTTCCTGTAAAAAATACCTTAATGGTGTAATTTGTTATTTCAACTTGATATATCTATAATGACCTACAATCTTTGAGAGTTTAGTTGTATCGGTCAATACTGTGACAAAGCTGATTTTAATATGAGTAAGGCCAGTTAGCTTAGTTGGTATAGTACGTGTAGGGGCACTGGACAACACAAGAAGACCAGCTAGCTTAGTTTGGTATAGTACGTGTAGGGCACTGAACAACACAAGAAGGCCAGCTAGCTTAGTTGGTATAGTACGTGTAGGGCACTGGACAACGCAAACATTGAGAATAAATGTACGGCAGTAGTCAGATGATGATATTAGCGTATACATTGTCTTGCAACACATTTTAGTTTAGATTGCACACAATAACATATACAATATATAATATACACACTAATTTTTACAATCTGAGATAAAAAAAAATGCAACACATCTAAAGTTTAGATTTTGTAATAACAAAATTTACGTTTGTATTGATATTAGTAAACAATGTATAGGTACATGCAAGAAAAGTAGCTCTACATGTTCAATGCAATTTTATGTTAAAAACAAAACCCATTCAAGATACGTTCAAGAAAGAATTAATATACATTTTCCAGTTTGTAAAGACAAAAGATGATATATATATATAATAAATATGATAACGTTTGGTGGAAAACAATATTAGGTGAATATTATCATTATAAATGACATTCAAAAACATACATATATGTATACAAAAACAAAGACATGTTCGAGTGTTTATAGAAAAAATGATTTATATTAAATTGTAAAAGCAAATTTATAAAAGAAATAGAGAAAAAAATAAAATGTGCGTACATATATAATGATATGTTTTTAGACACCTTGAAGATACGCTTTATTACATTTAGTTGATTTAAGTAACGGTGCCCTATAAAAGTGTTTGTCAAAATCTGTGAACAACTACAACAAGCTCCACATTAAAATTTTAAGTGTGTGAGACAATAGCATTAAACGATATCCATTCACGGCCAAAGGATTCTAAATTATTTTTAGAAATTAATATTTTCTTCAGTCATCATGTTCATATGTTGTGTATTTCTTGGTTTTATTATTATACTTACCTATATATTGTTTAGACTTGGAAACCATTGAATCATTTAACACTTTTACTTTAAATATCTGACGTTCCCAGAATACATATTTTAAATTTTCCTCCCTACTTTTTCTTCAAAATATACATAATGGACCATCAGTCATTTTCATTTCATTCAACAGATTATTTTTGTTTCAACTATTATGTGAATAATTTCGCATTGGAGCCACTGAAATGAAATATCATTGATTATTAAAAATGGTAGCTCACGTATACCATCCCATTAGTTTTTATTTATTATGGTATTGAGTTTCGTACACCATTTTGCTCGAACTGTTGGCTGTTCATTGTTTTTATTTAGAATGGTGGGAAGCATGTTTGCCCAAGATTCATGTTTCAGTATAAGTCGTAATAATAGGTGCAAAAAAGGGTTTGGATATTTGTTGAGTGTGGCAAGGTATAATTTTTTTTTTCGAAAATATGCTTATTGCTCTTGTCGCCCCTGTGCAATTCATAAGATATATGTTCAAATTGTACATTTTATTTAATTCACTAGCTGAAATAAAGTTTTCATTTTTATCATATCACCTACACAATGAATTCCAGTAACGAACCATGCCTTAACGAAGAAGGTGTAATTTCCTTTCAAAATATTTGGATTTAAAAAAAGTGGATAATACATATTTGTTCGTTGTTAACTTCAAATTTACCACAATTAAGTGGGAAGCTTTTAAAACATTAACCTTAAAAGTGTTTGCAATTCTTTTTTATGTTAAAGCAAAATAATAACAGCAATTAAAGATATTGTAAGTATGAAAATAGAGATTGTTATATCTATCCAATTTTCCCTTAAGGATTAAATTTTGTGTAACCATGTTAATTTTAAATATCAAGAAGTGAAACTCCAGCTGCTGGAGCAGTATTGCATTCTCATTATAAACAATTATAAACAATAAACATTATAAACATTATAATGCTGTAAAAATGCATCTAGGGTGATCATTTTTGTACTTCATTCACTACATTCCTTTACTATTGTTACACTTTTATTTTACTATGCTCTTCCCAAATGAGTCTCAGAAAAGAAAATTTTATTGAATTTAAAATGGTATAAGGCGGGTAAGGCAATGAAATGAACAAGTGATAAATAGTGGCACAATAAGTGTTTTCACAATTAATACCTTTTAAATTGGTCTTACAATCCTTCTTTTCCAATATTTCATATTTTTTATTTTAACACATGTTTTCATCATAATTTATTTTAACTATTTTCGACAAATCAACATGGTGATGTATTCCCAGCATTTAAATCTTTAATGCATCCATTGAATTCCATTTTATTTAATGGTTTAGGAACTATATTTGAGCTTGCCAATCCATGATCAAAATTAAGACCAGAAAGATGAGCAAAATCCTGTATAACATAAAGTGTTTCATTGAAGGCTTGTTCAGTACCGTCTAATAAAATAGTAGTGTCGTCCAAAAAACGGGGACAACGAATGTTCAATTCCTTGAATGGTTATACATTTGATAATTGTGTTATATCTCAATACAAGTGACAAAAACTTCAGCGCAGAGGATATAAATATAACATGAGAGGGGATCTCCCTGCCTGCAAACCCCTTTCAAACGAAAGACGTTAGAAAAGTTACCACACTTGCTTACAGCTAATTTATAATCTTTATATATTAAACCTGAAACCAATATTTTATGTCTGGACCGAAATTAAAGAAAAATAGTGTATTTAGTACAAAAGACCACGCCAATGAGTAGAAATTCCTTATCGAAGTATTTTAGAAAAAGTAAACCCGGCGCTCATTTTCTTCATTGTAGTTCATAATTGCATAACTAAGCCTTGTATTTTCCGCTATATATATTCCTTTAATGAAACCAGTCTGGTCGCTAAGAATCAACTTGTCCATTAATAATTTAGGTCTGTTTGCTTTTACTACAGATGCAAGTTTGTAAACAGTATTGAAAATGTAATTGGGCGCAAAATTTGAATACAAAATCTAGAGGTATCACCCTTTGGCATACATGCTATGATACATTTAGTTTTAGTTTGTGTAACAGATACATTTCCACAATTAAAAGCTTTATTTAAGGATCTGACAACACAAGCATAAAATATGTTCCAGAAATTTTTTATAAAAGGCAACATTGAAGCTAGCACTGCTGGGGCTTTTATTAATTGACACATTTTTACAACTGTTAAAGCTTCCTCTTTTTTATTTGATACCTTCGAATAAATGAATTCATTCTGGCTTCATTTATAACAATTTACTTATTTGTTAAAGTAATTAAAGTATTGATGAATATTTTCTTTTATAGCTTATACAGATAATGCTAATATAAGTGTCTTGTTCTGAGAAAACTGGGCTTAATTCATGTGCGTAAAGTGTCGTCCCAGATTAGCCTGTGAAGTCCGCACAGGCTAATCAGGGACGACACTTTCCGCTTTAATGTTGTTTTGTTGTTTCAATGAAGTCCCTCCTTACCGAAAATCAAGTTTAGGCGGAAAGTGTCGTCCCTGATTAGCCTGTGCGGCCCAGTTTTCTCAAAACAAGACACAATTAAGATAATAAGTATACTTGTTTGGTCAGTTATTTTATTATCATCTTCATTTTTAAGTTTATAGATGGATTTTGTTATTACATTGTTTTTTAAAGGCTGCACGCATATTTAGATTGCTTTTGACCTTGTAAAGTCCACTTGTAATTGGATATTATCATATATACATTTGAAGTGTTGTTTCTGAATCTCATCTATTTCAGTTTTCAAATTTTTAGTTCTGCATGTTCTCATCATACAAGTTTTCTTCCAACTATTGTATTATTGTAAATAATTTGCTCTCTATAAGTTGTGTTTCCTGTTTAATGTAAGACCCGTATGAAGTAGATTAGCCCCGTAATTCCATAAGTAAATTTTCTTAAATAAAGTCGATCGCTTATTGTTAAATGTATCCGATTGAAGACTTTATACAATTTTAGTTGATATAAAATGTTGCAAGAAATTAGATGTAGTTAAAATAGATCAAGCCTAGCCTGCTGTATTGGATATTTTCTACGCCAGTTTGATTTTTTTTTGACTGTACATGATATCGAAATGGATCTTCAAGATTGTAACAATTAATTAAATCTGAGACTTTCATTGCGAGCCTTAGGTTTATTTTTGTGAGATAGAGAGAGAGAGAGAGAGATAGAGAGAGAGTAGAGGGAGAGAGAGAGAGAGAAAGGGGAGAGAGAGAAAGAGAGAGAGCAAGAGAGAGAGAGAGAGAGGAGAGAGAGAGAGAGATAGAGAGAGAGACAGAGAGAGAGCCAGAGAGAGAGACAGAGAGATAGACAGAGAGACAGAGAAGAGAGACTAGAGCGAGAGAGAGAGAGAAGAGAGAAGAGAGAGATAGAGAGAGAGAGAGAGAGAGATCTAGAAAAGAGAGATCTAGATAGAGAGAGAGAGAGAGAGAGAGGCTCTCTAGCTCTCGATCTATCTCGCTCTCTACTCTCTCTCTCTGCTCTCTTCTCTCTCTCTCTCTCTCTCCCCTCCTTTTTCTCCTCTCTCTCTCTCTCGCTCGCTCTCTCTCTCTCTCTCCTTTGCTCTCTCTTCTCTCTCTCTCTCGCTCTCTCTCTTCTCTCTCTCCTCTCCTCTCCTCTCTCTCTCTCTATCTCTCCTCTCTCTCTCCTCTCTTCTCTCTCTTGCTCTCGCTAGACGTCTCTCTTTCTCCTATCCCTCCACCCCAATATATTATTTATTTGACACATAATTAATCTTTACAGTGCCTGATGTATGTAACACATACGAAGAGGCCATATTTGCAATTAAAATAAAGGGAACCTGCCATTACTTAAACTATTGTCCATAAACTTTTTATAAGAATATAAAATATTTATAATATTATAACATTTATAAACTAATTAATGTATTACAAAGACATAAAACACCACAACTATGTTTACATCTACACAGCATACTCCCGCTACAGTGCTTTTGCTTTTTTTCTGCAATTTTGTATATTTGTTTTCATTGCGAAAATGTGTAAATAGTTAAATTTATTTGCGATCTTTTATCAAATGGAAGAAATTCATTGGATGTTATCGGCCTGAATAATGTTACACCACCCGAACATACACAAAATTCTAATTTCAAATAAACGATTCAAGTTAAATTGTAAATTTCACACACTTGTTTGAAATATTAATAACTCTTTAACAGTTTAATGGGGATGTGTTTTGGCTTGGGGCATAGCCCCAAGGCCATAGTAATGAGACCAATTTCTGAGCCTATCCGAATTGGCTGGCTGCCAAAAACCAAATACCCAAAACTCCGATATACCACTTAATTCATGCGCAATAAAAGTAGTTCATCGCAGATCTCAATTACCCACCTTGTAAATACAGAACATCAGTATATAACACAGTGTCATAAAAAGTGTAAAAAATATTATTGAAACAAAATTGCTAAGCATTGGCTACGACATAGTTTTCATTGATATTTATGTTCAACAGTTTATTTCAAATAAATCAATCAATGGAAGCGAAGTTAAACAATCAATAAATGAACAATTGTTTTGAGAAATTTTTAACGGTAACAACTCGCACATTACCTGACTCACTTACCCATCAAAACCTATTAGTTATTTTATCCGACATATTTGTTATAAACGTTATTCATTCATTAACTTTTTTAGACGGAAGATGTATCGATAAGGTTTTTGTTATTGCAAACTGCAATATTCACACTAGTTTATCAAGATAATTGTATTTAAATGAGTATAACACGTTTAACATCCTAGTGTTCAATTCTGTATTGGGGAAAGGAGGCGACAATTGTAATAAAAACGATCGGCGTTATAATCTACAGTATTATTATTGTATTTAACATTTTACATGTGTAACAATTTAACATTTCATTTATTAGAATAACTAACACATTTGACCGGTGTAACAATCTGGTTTACATCTACACACCAACAGGCAAGTTTATAGTTATAAATAGACTCACTGTGACCTAGTAGTATCATTTATGTGCACACAGCTACACTGTTTATTGCTATCATACAACTGAACATCATATAAAGGTTATATCAGATTCGGTTCAGTTGAAAGTTCCTTATTGCTCGATTGTGTTTAATAACATTTTAGAATGTGTTTTACGGGATACTGATGTCAGGAAATTTACTGTGGACTTAATGTATCGGTTATTTTCGGTTGTAAACAGTGTTTTGTTAAAAGTGTATTTTCAAAATGGCGGATTTTTCTGTGTCTAAATTTGCTGTAAAAAGTTATGTAAATACATATTATTGTACACTCTGCGAAGAACGGTCTTCAGAAGTTGATACTGCTTTTTACTGTAAAACATGTAATACATACTTTTGTGGAACGTGTATTCACTCCCATAGCCAGCATGGTTGGTGGTTTAATAAACAATGTCCGTTTGGAAGGGATCAAATAATGAAGTGGCCACTTTGTAAAAAAATAGCGGATTATCTTAAAAAGTGTGACATACACAAGGGTGAAAATTTAACAATGTACTGCTCAGACCACAGTCAGCTGATCTGCTCTACATGTGTTGAAATTAATCACAGGTAGATCATAGTCACTGTGTTTAATTTATGTTAAATAGTACCATTGTAATATGCATTTAAGCATGCCCATGTAAAGTTATTAATATTAGTGTTAGCAGTTTTAATATTTCTAAATAAATATACCTGTGTTGTTAGTTATCCGAGAAGGAATATTCATCCATTATAGCACACATAAGATTTAAAAATGTTCACTGATATGTTTGCTTCTTATGCCATAATGGTAGTACACGAGTATTTAAATAACATGCAATTAATGAAAATGATACACCCTTAAACGGTTTTGTTGAAAAATTGCAAACATTACTATATACAACCGGTTTTAATTCTTATCGTAATTTTAAATGGTACAGGTACCTCTGCAAATGTTTGAAAATGGCGGATGTCGTAACTGAAATTGTTATCAAATGTTATATGAAACTCAAGATATGGCCATACTATTTATACACGTAGTTTAACGATATTACTAATGGCAGGAGAATGGAACAAACATTAATTCGTTCAAATTATCTTTAGGAATTAACAACTCTATTACATTCAATGTGTTATATATGAATTTTTGTGCTTCATAGAAACCTCATTATATAGGGAAGATATAACAGAGCTGCAGCAGAAATTCCCAATATGACTCAATCATCCACTGAATGTCAAATGGCAACTGCTTTGGTCAAATATTTTTATATCATAGTTCATCAATTCACACACAAGTTATTTGCTACCAGTGTATTGCTTATGGAGTGTTGTACACGAAGCACTTAATAATTATGGTTCTCGATTAACAAAAACTCTGTTTTTCTTAATATTTTGCGTTAGGGCTCAAACCATATTATTTACATAAATGTTTAGGTTTTATTTATTTTTTTTCTTTTGCGGAAAGCTTCGCAGAACGTACACATTAAATTTAAAAATAACTGTTGCTGTTATTTTACTGTGCGGAAACCTTACAACGATGTTAATACAATACTGGTTATACAATTAGCTTGCCTAATGGTACAAAGAAGAAGGTTGTCTCAACCTTCAACAAGTTTTAATTTTATCAGGTGTGCTATATGAAACATAAGTTCTCATCGTGGACTATTGCGATCACTCTTGGCCCGTCATGCTGAGTACAGTATGCCTAATCAGCTTTAATATCGGTAACACTTTAGAAGAAAAACATATCATTCAAACGTCATGAAAGTTTGTTAGATTGTGTATTTGGTCATTCTCTACAACATAAACTGGCTTCGGTGCGTTAAACAAACTAAGTTACCAGATGAACTATTTTAATAACCGTGTTTCAATTAAAAAAGCCACATTTTAACTCAAATATGTTGAAACTGAGTCAGCCTTTTGACTTGTTGTCTACATTTTGGCCAAGTTCAACGCTGGTTCGCATTCTTTCTAATAAGGTTTATACAACTTTCTAAAAATGTGGAACTGAGAATGTTAAGGCTGAGAACGACTCTGTGTCACTTAAATCCGAAAGTGAGGTCTCCATATCAATTTAAAGGAAACCCTTTTAACAACAAGATTGTTTTTAGCCAAAATTATGACTGAATTATGAGCTATATTCAGGACTTAATCTTGATGAAAAATGTCACACTGTATATTTTGACAATTTCTAGAACAATATAGAATTGAGCACATTCGTCCCAAGACAATGTTACCAGGTAAACTATTTGAGAAAATATTTTCAAGACTAGATACCAATATCATGCCTATAGAAACTAGATCTCTAATTTAAATATGTTTAGAACATCTAACCACATTTATGACAGAAGCAACCTTTATGTTTCACGTTTCACGACACTGGTATAAAGGTTAAATATGTCAATATCTTGGCCAGGTTTTAATCTAGGTGCGTTTTGTCTATAGATTAGGTCATCGGATTTAATTTAAACTAAACGTGTTTATCCTCTAGAGGTTTCATGTATTACTCAGTCTTACCGACAGTTTAACAGTTTATCCTGACTATATAAAGGGCATATTTTACTCCGAGTTAAGTTGGTTACATCATACGTTTATAAATTTAATTCTTACATGACATGAGTCGTGAATACTTGTCACGCATGAAGGAAGTAAGGAAAAACTTGCTTTTTCAAATAGTACAGTTTGGAGGTTTAGGTTTTTGAAATTGGTAGATTAAAACAATATTATGCACACACTTTAATGCTGAAAAGTTGTAAAAGATTTATATTGAAATCGGTATCTTGCCTGGAAGAGAGGACTATCAGATGGTATCAAGAATTTCTCTCCTGATAATCTTTGCTGGAGTTTCTTGTTTTCAACGTGCTGCCGAACATTGTATATAACTGTCGAACTGGTTGATTTACATTTGATGTGATGATACTCTAGTCGCTGATGTTAAACTTATATAATCTCATATTTATGAATGATCTACATACGAACAAAGCTGAAAGCGGGATAATTTAAGATAATTGAATAATGCGAAAGAAACCTAAGAAAAAGACTTTTATATTTTAAAGGGCATATCAACGGCTCATGGATCATGCATAATATTTAGTTTCAATCATACAGATTGTTATTGTATTATTATTTATTAATGTGTTTCATTTGAACAAACTATTATATTTTATATAAAATCATGAATAAAACAAATTGTCCTCGGACTCTTTACTGTTATAGGAAATTCAGTAGTAGTAAACTATTAATGCATTAAATAAATATAAAGTTATAATGTAATCATCTGCACAATTAAAACATTATAACGTGTGATACATTATCATTTGAATGCATGATTTCTTTATCACCGTGATAATCATACGTTCCCAAACACACACCTAATCAAAATTGTTGGACATTATTTCAAATTTTCCTTGATTATGTATTAACATAGTGTTTTCAACATATTTAGGCCATAATCAATATATTATTACTACTAGATGTTTAAATTGTGACTTTTGGAAGATGTATTGTTCTTTTATGGCGCATATTTGATTTCTAACTGTGTTGTTATGCCTATTTACGTTGTTTTAAGAGTTAAACACATTAAGGCGTAAGTATTCGCTATTTTGCTAGCATGGCATGTACTGTCCCTGCATGATTGATACCTTATTTCATTCCTGAAATAACATACATTTACCAGTCATTATACTTAATCGTCCTCATTCAATGTATGCATTATGCAAACATGGTATGCCAGTATGAATTTGTTTATAAAACAAATTATATACAGATATATACCAACATCCAAAATCAATATCTTATGAGTAATACATTACAATCTGGGTTTTGCTTTCAGGCTGTGCTTTCAAGTGACCCAATTATCTGAAGCTGCAAAAGAGAAGTCAGCTGATCTCAATAACCTGTCTGTCAGAACGAAAAATACTCTTTCACGAATGAAACAGTTTCAGATTTATCAGGAGGACAGAATGAAGTCTCTAAAGGTTTCGTACCATGAACACGAGAAGCTTATTGTGGATGGCATGCGTCTGAATTTAACATCATATCTTCTGGAATGTGCAGACAGCACAGTGAATGAAACGCATGAGCATATGCAATACTTAGTCCATAACATGCGTAAGAAAATTAGGTCTTTATTAGCAGATTTTGACAAAAGCACTATTAAGGATAAAAAAGAAGAGCTGACACTGAAGTAAGCTCCTCTCGTAAATGGAAAAAACAGCTGCATTAGGCTTCATGAGGAATTGTTATATCTCCATGACGCCATACATAGAGAAGTGGGTACGCCGGAGCTGTCTTTTATAGCTAGTACAAAATGTCAGAAAACAATACAACGGTTTGAAACATTTTTGGATAAATACTGTCCAAAGTTTCCAAACCATGCGTTCACCGTGATAAGGAAATGTGAATATAATGTGAACATACCAAGCGATTCAAAAACAGCCTGTATTTCAAGCATATGTGTTCTTTGTGATGGACAGTTCCTTGTTGCAGACGTAAGCAATAATAAAGTAAAGATGCTGAACCAGCAGTACCAGGTTGTGAGTTACTGTGATGTGACTTCCGTTCCACGGAAAATGTGTACAATTACATCCAGTGAGGTTGCAGTGGCTATAGATAATTTGTTTAAACCACATGTCCAGTTTATCACCGTCAACACAAGCCAGTTGGTAACAAGCAGAAAGTTTCAGTTACAACATAGATGCATATGTATTGCGCATCACCAGGGAGACCTGTACATTTCTTCTCTCGATGCAATATACAAGTACTCACTTAGCGGAAAACTGATCCGCACACTATATGATGATATATATGGTGGTTTTACAGGTATGAAACATGGTGACTTTTTATGATGATATTGGGAACATGTTATGTAAAGTAATTTTAAACCTTCATGAACGTTAAATGTAGAATTTAAAAAGTTATTATAAGAACGCTAATACATATATTTGTTCACTTATAAAACACACTAAGTATCTATTGTGGCTGTCACTCTATGACCTGTCTTTTAATAGCGACTGAGTAAATGGGAAAGACATACATTATAACCTAGCCCTCATAATTGTGGTTGACAAATCTTGTACAATTTGTTTTCTTAATACAAATCGTATGATGATATAAACTTAATTGTTTTTGGTTGGATTTGCTTAAAACAAATGTATGTGCATAATATTTATTTAAACACATTGCTTTTGTAAATGGTTAAGCACAAAAATACAGTTCACCATATGCATAATTGGTTGGTGGCACAACATGTTTCTTGAGATAAACAGTCCACAAAAAAAATTTCAGTCTTAAAAATTGCCCATTTAGGGCGTATAGTTGCCGGTGTCAATTTCAAATATATGTAAGTACATTTTTATCAAATTTGTACCTTTGGTAAATATGTAATTGCTATATATTTTTAAATTTATATATACATGTGCATTGTTAACTGAGCAGTAATATATCTCAATTTCAAACGTGTACACACTAAACTGACACAGACCCTGCTTGTCACACTAAGCTATGTATTTTTATAATATTATACTCATATATTTAAATTACTTTATTGCATATTTATTAAAAAACCTATACAATACAGTATCATTGCATTCTGTTTATAAAGGCTATTGTATATTTAAGTTAATTCAATAAATTGATGCTACTATTGTAGTCAACAACTGCGCTGTTAGTCCGTCAGGGGACAAGCTGTATATAACATGCCGCTATCAGCTGCTAACGGTGGCCATGGATGGAACAGTCCTTGTCACCTTCACAGATCCAGAACTACTGACACCAGAGGGTTTGCTTGTGACCTCTGCAGGCCAGGTGCTTGTCTGTGGAGTCAATTCCCACAATATAATACAGATGGACAGTGACGGAGGGAGGAAGCTGTCCACTCTTGCTACAAGGATGGATGGGGTGGAGAATCCACTTTCAGTCTGCTACAGCAGCATCACTTCCTCCATTATTGTGGGAAATAAATACAAGGGTAACATCCTCGTGTTTAGAGTGGAATAGCGGCATAAACATGTATTTAATAGAATTTGTAATTATATGTTATGTCTTCAAAATTGAAAATATGAATCAGAATTACGTAGCACGTAATGTTACACTACTGTATGTTTGTGCAGTTGCAGATACAAATATTTTTTTTACGAGTGAAGTTTTTCGTTTTAAATTTTTACTTTTACCTATTTTGTTATGTTGTGGCAATAATTGTTTCATTTTTGTCTTTTAATAGAAAAGTGTAATGAACTCTAAATAAACAAAAAGTGAACATTCAATGTATGTACGTACATACACATGTAAATAACATTAACGCTGTTTGTAGACATAAACTTCTACTTATGTCATGGCATATTAGAGATGTATATACATATAAAAAATATTTAACATATTAAATATATTTCCTGGATGACATAGTAAACATGACTTCTGTTAGGTTTATTCTGTTTTTCATGTTTATATATATTTTTCCAGTTGGACGTAATTGCCTCTGCGTAATTCTCTGGTTTAGATAGAGTGAGGTTGTATTCGACGCAAATTGGATCAAGGTTTATATCACGTTTTCTAAAATATTAAGTCTGCATTCAGTAGTTTAAATTATGACAGAGATATTGTGCTGAAATTGTGTGTGTATGTCGGTTTTATGCAGGTCTAGCAATGGATTAGATTTTGGGCCACTGGGGTCAAGGTCACTGTTACAGAAACAAAAACGAAAAATATAGGTTCTTATACAAAAATCAGTTTGAACGGAAGTATTTTTAGACGAGTTCTTTTAGTGAAAACTAATTTTCTTAACAACATGTGCTATACATGTTTCCTAAACGTTTGCCTCGTATATATTTACACAGACGTATTGCTGACTAAAGATCTGTTAAGGCATTACATTATGTGTTATTATCAGTTATTTTTGTAATCATTATCATATAGTATTATTCTGATTTTTTTGTGAGTTTATATTCCAGTTTCTTTTAATAATTGCGAGGAAGGATTGGCTCATAAAACAATTACTTACTTAAAGACGACAAAACAACTATAACGGTACATTCCTTATTGTGTAGTATAAATGTTTGCAAGAAGGCAACAGGTCTAATAAGTTTAATAATGCAAATATAAAATCAAAAGCATGGCTAACTTTGCAAAATAGGTACAACTTGGCGTATCTTACGCATGATTTAAAACAGAGGAAAAGCAATTGAAAGTGTGAACGTGGCTTAAATGCTAAAATTCCTAGGGACGTGTTAATTTTAATATGGGCTCAGTTAATAAGTGCTAACGATCCCGGCTATAATTCCACGGATCAATATTTGGTAAGTGTCGCTAATGTAATTGTGCACTAGAGACACACTCAAACCACATTTAATTGCAACTGATATTGGTCGACAAGGAAGATACGTAAAATAAATTGCCAAGAAGATTTGAAGAGTTCTAAAACGTGTAGAACGATAATTGTTACGCTCATAGCACCAACATAACCGCTTTATAAGCATCGATTTTTCCGGTTGTAATTTGAGTTTACATTATACCAATAGATATTCAACTGATTGCTTTTTTGTTTTACAATGTATGGGTGGGATTAACATTATCAATAATACATTGGCGTTGATTTAATGTACGAATTAGGTTTCTTATATGAATACTATTTGTATATTTATAGTTTCTTCGAGATGCAAGTATGTTACGACATTCACTCGATAACAATGTTATACCAAAATATATTTTTCAGCCTGTTCGGAAAAACAAAACGTTTGTTGCAATACCTTTAAACAAGATAAGCTTGGTGCTCGTTTTTTCAAAGGGTTTATTTAATGAAATGTATTTTAAGAACATCTGTAACTGTTGTTGCTACGGCTCTTCAGAGCATTGCCAGAGTTTCTTCACCCAAAAGCAATAAATCATACGCGCAGATATAACATTGAGGGGTAAGAGCCAGAACGTAATAAGTCCGTTTTTTAAATAGTGGAGAAAAACGCAAAAGATCGTTTGACAAACAACAAATTCTATTTGAATATGACTATAAGCATAATTTTATGTTACAATATTAGGTAATAGTATGTTATGGCATTATAAACATATCATAGAATTGCATACAATATCTAATGCTTTTGTATTCAAAATAGTTGTTACTTCATTATGGCATAAAGGTATAACATATATATTTTCTGTGTGCCACTGTGTTAAGTGCACTTGGTGCTACTTAGCTTTTACCATGCTTTTCCTATGTCATTCAGGTCTAAGTTCCCTTAAGGCAAAACAGCCCTGTGCTGTGCATCTATTTTGAGAGACTGAACGAAACATGTGCACTTAGCACAAGTTCATATTGATATTCATAATACGAGATATTATTATACAGAAGTACATCATTATTTACTTTTGCATTCTAGATTTTAACAGGACATACACATGTAACAATACATATATTTCAATCAGTATGGACTTGTTTGTCTCCAACCTTCACAATGGAAGAAAGTCAAGATTCAGATTTTCTATTCCACATTTGAATCTTCACTTTCTTCCATTGTATCTAGTTCTGGAAGACTGTCCCTAGTTGTCTTATCAGATGGAATATCCTTGAAATACTGGTCATATTCTGAAGGAATTATTCATCAGAGCAAAGTGATAGCAGGTCTTTTTTCTTTGCTACTGTAATTGGAAATTGGCATCATACAAGGGTTTTAAGTCACATTTTATAGAAGGTCCTTTCCTTGAGGATTTAAGGTGCACACACTGAAAACTGGTGTCATCGAAACTGCTCTTAAAAAACACACGCCCCGGATCACTTTTTTGCAGTTTTATCCATGTTATTTTTGTCCATAAAACGTTTTGTCCACTTACATTAACAACGTTTAACGGTAGTACATATTTGGCTACATGATTGATATCTAAAAAGTCATAGTATTTTATCGGCACTACAACATACGGATTTCTTTATCGTGCAACCTTCACAATTGTTTCTCACTGGCTCGGTACATATACCGATGTACGTTTCTTTGCACGTTCTATCGAAGCATGTACACTATCACAACTCCATCTGGGTATGTCCACTTTCTAAATACTTTTGTTCAATAGTATCTCTATGTTTTTACATTTCTCTTAAGCATGCATCAATGCAAAAGTAACAACCCTATTTCGATTTTGACCACAACAACAATCAGAATAAAAACAGACATTCTCTACTGTTATAGATATAGATTTCATGTAAGTCAAAAGACAAGTTCCCTCTTCACAAGAGCCCCGTTTTCCTTCAGTTTCATTCCACAAAAACCATGTCGAACTAGCGTTTTGTAAAAAATAAAAGGAAATATTGTAACAATTGAGCTTTCTTTTATAATAAACTTTACTCACAAGAGAACATGGAATCGGTAAAACAGCCTCTAGATCGAATGTTGCAACATGGTATGACTTGTCTTGTTTTGCACGAGACTTATCCAACTTCTTTTCATCTCTAGCTCTGTTTTTTCTTTTGATATGGTATTCAAAAGCAATTTTCAAATCGGTGGTTAGCTCGCCTGCTATCTCCTAATTTCTATACACAGCGCAAGTCTGAAACTGGTCCTTCTTGGTTATATGGAATGAATAGTTAAACTCCTCACATAAAATTGTACGATACATTGAACTTGATATGTATTGCCTGCCCGCTTCTCTTAGTTTTCTTTGTTTAATTAATACAATTTACTAATATTTAAATCAGATCGTAGAACACGCCTTTTAGTGTCTTGGCTTGTGTAATGTGCTTCTACAGTAGGAAATGATTCTATATGATTACGGACATCTTCTATGATTGCATCTAGGGTTTTGTTATGGGGAGTGTGCTTTCCACGCCTGTCAAAGGAAGCAAATGTTCCTGAAGATAGTGATTTCAGTGCTGTATCTATCATTCTGCCACCAATAGCTAACGTCTTCTGGAAGAAAGCTTTGCAAACACATTTCGTATCTAAGTGATATACTCTGGAAATAGCTCTGCCCTTTGATGAGTGTGTCCTTACACGACTCGGCACATCCCCCGTTAATGGCAATTGTAAAATATTGAAAACAATCCCTGAATTATGTGAGTATGAATGAGGTTGGATTAACATATATCCCGATCAGACTATAATATTTAATACATTGTATACCCATTGTCTGTTATAAAAAAATAGCTACATAGGTTTTAACTCAAATTCCTCATGCATAATACTAGTATGGTTACTTTGTTTAAAATTATTATAATTTGTGTATTATAAACTGGTAGGAGGGAAACTTATGTTTGTTCTTCATTTCATGTGCGTGAATTACATTTTGAACTTGAGTAAAATACCTCCTCGTTATACCATTCGACCCTAACATATTGACTGATTGTATTTATAAATGTAGCATTATTTGTGTTAAATTATATTTATATGTTTCTTATTGGCTTTTGTGGTCATGTCCTTCATTAAAATATAAAAAACCTATGTGGTAACATTGATACATGCGTAGTAAAGTATAACACCCTGATGTGCGTGATGCTATTCGAGACTTGACGTAACTATTACTCTAAGAGAGATTGGCAGGATGTCACATGCTGAAAAACATGCTGATAATCATTCATTGCTTAAACAAGTGATCTACGTAAATTGATGCGGGGTGTTACAAAAAAGAAAGATTATAATCATAGATAATGTTCTAAGTTCATGAGGTCCTTCCGGAACAGTGCGTGCATTATGTGGAGACCCATAGTGTGTCCCACCACTCCTACCTTATTTAATTACTAGACTCATGAAAGTTGAAACGAATTTTAAATTAGAGCTCCAGTTTCCAGCTACATATGCATTTAGGTTTTACTAAAAGTTATTCAATTTCGGTGTGGTCTTATGCTGTGGGCGGGGGGGGGGAACCGGAATGCCCAGAGGAAACCCACCTGTCCGTTATAGTGACCACCTACCAAACGCACGTGCCCTGGGAATGGGGATTAAACACCGGTTGCAGAAGTGAGAAGAGCATGTACCAACCACTGCGCCAACCGTAACCGGACAGCCTTGTAGATAATGAATTAATATAAACCTATTTAAATTGAGATTTTAAAAATCAGTTCAATGCCTTTGCTGCATAATACAACTAAATCTGGTCAACGTGTTTGCTGCATAAAACAATTACACCAGGTCAATGTGTTCGTTGCACAATAAAACTAAGTCAGGTCAATGTGTTTGCTGCATAGTACAACTAAACCAGGTCAATGCGTTCGCAGCGGAAAACAACTAAATCACGTCAATGTGTTCGCTGCTTAAAACAACTAAATCACATGAATATGATTACTGCATAATACAACCAAATCAGGTCAATGTGTTCACTGCATAATACAAATAAATCAGGTCAATACCTTTGCTGCATAATACAACAATCAGGTAAATATGTTCACTGCATAATGCAACTAAATCAGGTAAATGTGTTCACCGCATAATACAACTAAATCGTGTCAAATTTTGTTTGCTGCATAATGCAACAATGAGGTCAATGTGTTCACTACATAATACAATCAGATTAATGTGTTCGCTGCATAATGCAACAAACAGGTCAATGTTTTCACCGCATTACGCAACAAACAGGTCAATGTGTTCGCTGCATATTGCAACAAACAGGACAAGGTGTTCGCTGCATAATACAACTAAATAAGGTCAATGTTTTTGCTGCATAATACAACTATATCAGGTCAATGTGTTTGCTGCATAATGCAACAATCAGGTTAATGTGTTCAATGCATAAAACAACTAAATCAGTTTAATGTGTTTGGTGCATAATACAACAATCAGATCAAATTGTGTTCGCTTTATAATGCAACGTTCATGTCTATGTGTTTGTTGCGTAATGCAACAATCAGGTCAATGTGTTTGCTGAATAATGCAACAAACAGGCCAATATGTTAACTGCATAATACAACAATCAGGCCAATGTGTTCACTGCATAATGCAACAAACAGGTCAATGTGTTCACTGCATAATACAACAATCAGGTCAATGTGTTAACTGCATTATGCATCGAACAGGTCAATGTGTTCACTGCATAATACAACAATCAGGTCAATGTGTTGTTTTTCATAAAACAACTAAATCACTTGAATGTGAATAATTAAACACTCACTTCAATGTGTTTGAAGCGAAATGCAACTAAATCAGGTCAATGAATTCGCTGCATAATACTTTTAAATCAGGTCAATGTGGTCATTGCAAAACACACCTAAATCAGGTGAATGTGTTTGTTTCATATTGCAACACTCAGGTCAATGCGTTGGCTGCAAAATGCAACCAAATCAGGTCAATATGTTTGCTGCATAATACAAAAATCAGATAAATGTGTTCGCTGCGTAATGCAATCAGGTTAATGTGTTGGCTGCATAATACAAAAATCAGGTCAATGTGTTATCTGTATAATGCAACACTGAGGTAAATGTGCTCCCTGCTTTATACAACAATCAGGTCAGTGTGTTCTCTGCATAATAAAACTGGCCATTCATAACTTGACAAAGAAATTAGTTTTTGCAACGATGTATGCATTTGATTTTTCGTTCATTTGCTCTTCTTATTGATATCCGAGTTTTTCAAATTGCAGCGTTTTATCTTCCTCTGATATATTGTTTAAGTGCAAGAAGGTAACAACATTGCAGGGCATAGACCTAATTTTTGTAAAATAATTCATGTCATTTACCCACAATCTATTTCATTACATTTCTATTTGATTTATTGTTTTTTAATAACAAAAAATACATCTGGAGCAGTTAGGCAAAACTTCCGTGTCATACAAGTATAAACAATCAATACGAAACATCCTTAATGGTATGGAGATTTAAAAAAAGTGCTATGTTACAGATAATATTATAACATGTATATTGCCCCCTCTAGGTTTTGCTTGTCAGCATGATCGTGGCAGTCGAACTAGTGTTTTCCGGTCAAAATTAGCAATGTTTGTATGAATCCGGAGCGAAATATACATAGGACAATTTGTTAGTGACGATCTGATATATCTGTTAAGATGTTAACTCTTATCGTGTTTAATTTGGTTGTTATTGTACTTATGAACTATGATGTTCATAAAAGCAATACTTAACTATCGGTCCTTCACAGTCAACATTTAAGTATGCCCTTTCGTTTACCAGATCTGCTTGCTGCTCCTCACAAGTAGTTATTTCCGTTGATCTTGATTGTGACACCCAATTGTATGTGGTACTTACAGTAATATATTAAAATGTAGACCCAATCCAAAAATAGTGTGTATGCCCCGGCATTGACTGACTGAGAGGTATATAATGATTGACTCATCCTTCCATCTCTACATAGTTTAACACAAAATGGCACATTCCATAGAATATCAATTATGTTTCCTACAAAGCTTTCATACTTGCATGGATGTTGTCCTTGAACACTATCAACACACCCCCTCTAACCTTACCTCATTTTGCTGACCTACATTTGGCTCAGACTAATGCAGAGTCCAATCTCTTGTTTAACCCTTTTCAACTAAGATACATATTTGTACACATTTGTAGTCCCTTACAAAATACTATTAAATCAATTCTTATTTAACAAGATGCAAGTTGTAAAGGCCTCATTTTCAACCCTCAGATAATAATTAGCAGCGAACAGCATAAAAACCTGAACAGTTTGCGAGTTACTCGCAGGGTTAGAGTTAGAACGGTATTTTAGAACTTTTCTTTTTTCGTCAATCTGGTTGACTGCCCCTTTAAGGCTAGTGACTAATTACTGACTTTACAATACTGATCTATACATCGTATCTTAAAATTTGTTTCTTGTGCAAAGTATGCTGTCTCATCATCTGTTTTAAAAAATCCTTTTTTAGACAAAATTTCACTTCCAACAACATACCAGCTCACATGGAATAGATGTATATGTATAATAGGTGCCCAATATACATAATTATGTATCTGTATCAAGACATGGCAGTGGGAAAAGATTCGTGCTTAATATTATTCAACATGTATTTCTATGAAGTCAGTCAAGAGCCACTAATTCCGAAAACGGATGCAATTTTTATTAATTGCTATTTCCAGCCATCCACTGTTTACGTTCTCACAGTCAACAAGGGTGTGTGTTGACCTTCTTGTTTTACTGTAGCTGTCTTATCCAGAGGTTTTGATCTAGATTCCTTTCCATACTTGTATGCAGCGAGAAAATTGATGGCATATATTATTGCGCACATGTTCATGTTTTTTGTATGTTCATGCTATTTGCATCTTCCTCCCATGTCGACATAAGTAGATTTCACGCAAACAATCTGCCTTCCATGTAAACTTAAGTAAATGTTACGCAAACAAATGAAGGCCACAATTTATTGTATATGAAATATTGATGCAAGACATTGTTTAATCTATAAAAAACATTTTAGTTGGCGATTTTGTTATGCTCTCTTCCAAAAACACTTGTAATAATTTAACATTCAGACTGGAGGAGGATGAATGGTAGATTGTTCTCAAGCGGTTCAATACAGAGTCATGAATGCATACTTCAACCATTAGTTAATAACTTGAAGTGTTCTCTTCAACAAGGAAGAGTTTATTCATAATGAGAAATGTTTAATTGAAACTTAAAGTGATGTTTGAAAGACACACTCAATTTAACAATTCCATCATTGTGATTATATACTTAGAAAAAGTATTTTGAGTATGAAAACCACGAATGGTTAAAAAGGTTTGTTTTTAGAACATTCAGTTCGTACACTTATTATAAAATTTTAAGTAAGCTCCACGAGATACTTTGCAAATTATTTGTAAATGACATGACATATCATATACCTCAATAAAAGCAATAATTTCCTTTTGCCTTATAAAAATTGCATTAGCAAACATTTTGGTTCAAATTGCAGTATAAAGTGGATTTTAACAAGTTTACAATTCCACTGCAATTTACAGAATCATTTTTAACTTTTCTTTAATTAATTATCATTCTTCCACCACCCTTACCTATTTTATGTTGACACATTTTGAAATTTAAGGTCATGTGTTTATACTGCAATCCATTGTGGAGTTATTCTGCTATCAAAACCTGTAAATGTTGTAGTTGTTTTTCCTTCTTTGCGTGTGGCCTGGATCAGCCATCTCACAGTTTTGATGCAAGCATTTCACAAATCTAATATATCCACAGTATTTTATAAAACCAGTCTTTGTAAGGTGTTTGACATTTAACAAACATTTTATATTCAAAAGTAAAATTCATCCGTCTGTCTATCACAAACGTTTTAGAGCTATATCTCAGAAACTATTTACGTTTTTTAACATGAAACTTCATAGGTGTCTATATATACATGAGGAGAAGGGGGATATAAATTTAGCAAATTTGCTTGTTGTTAAGGAATTACAAGTATGACACTGGTGAAACCAGTGTTGTAACGTTAGTTCGGCTGAAAAACCACACCAGTGCATTGGACCGTCAGTAAATTGTATAGTAAATCTTAAGATCCTTTATTTAAAAAGTCAGCATGGGGATCCAGATTTGTTTGAAATAGGAGTCACTTTAATGCTATCACAGTAAGATTTAAGCATGCACTTTTACAACGGAAAAACCTTGAATCAGAAAGATCATGTGACGAAAGTGAAAACACTTGAGTAATGTAGTACTGGCAGAAAGCGAGGCAAGGGCAGCAATTTTGAGTACATTTTCGTATTCTTATCCGTTTATATGTGTACATTTTCTTTAAAGCTTGAATAATTTCTTTTTAAATAGATTAAATTGCATTTTCATGAAATGCATTTTAATGTAAAATATTGTTAATATGTATGATTTATAGGGAATCCTATGCGCATGTGACATGGCACAATTGTTATTGACAAAGGTTTTAAACTTGGAAAAATTATATGGTTTACATTTCTCACACGAGAACTAAAGTTCAATGTATAACTAATGTGTCTAGCCACACAACAGAAATCACATAGACAAACAGTATTGACTATGGATCATTGAAGATACAGTTAAACCTGTCAGAATTTAGTTGCTCATACGATGTATGATTTTATTTTTCGAAAGCGTGTCCAGCCAATGAAAATATTTTACTATACCTATGCATAAAAATCATCATTTTACAATTTCTACAAGTATGTGAATATTGTTTGTAAAATTTTGAGGAGTTTGTGACAAAATCTCTCACAATTTTGAATTTTTTGGGATTTTTTTTCCAAATAAATTGAGCGTCTTACGTTTACTTCACAAAAAAGGAAAGAAAGCCGTCTGCTGTCATGGTAATTCAAGAATTCCCAGATGTTCAGTTCAGTAAAATGTGCCTCCTTAAATATGTGATATAGGAGACGTTTGACAAACATATCATTTCTGCATTCGGCCCAGTGAAACCACATTTAAGTAGTAAAATGTTCATACATAAGCTACCAAGCCTGTTTACTTGGTATACATTTTGCATGATTAGCTTAATATTTTTATTGAATGTAATTTCCTAAAATAATCTTAATGAACCTGACAAAAGTTTTTTATATTTACGTGTGTTGTCGTCATGAAAACAAATGTATGTATTTTTTTGTGGAAAAATGGCATATTATGAATAAAACAATCATGTTAGATTTAAAATTATATATAGCTTACGTTTTTTGTTAAGGTAATAACCAACGGTTTGTTATTCTAATGCTTGTATTTAATTCCTATTCATCGGAACTCCAAACCGTTGGTGATTACCTCACGAAGACAATTATTAATTCGCTGCTAATTAACTCATGCCCATTTTGTCTGGGTAAATCAACAAAACATGCAAAGTTTAATACTTTCATGCCATCAAAGTCGGAACCTACAATGATTGCATTACAGTTCATGGCATCGACAGCAAAGTAGAGCAAAGTTACAATACATATCTAATAAAGCAAACTCCGATTTTCGGTTAAGGCCAAAACAAAATATAAAAGTAAAAATGTTTATCTCGACAATATTTAAATCAAAGTAAAATATGGGCCAATTGGGAAAAACCATTGGGAAAAACCTGGTCAACAGGCTAAAGGTTACGCTAAAGGTGTAACAACTGTAGAAACTACCCTTATGACTAAATGTTGATCACATTTGGTAAGAATTTGTATCATCACAATATCACAGCAAAGATGACATCTAAGTAAAGTGTATTCAAAACTTAGGTTACCATGTCAAATATAAGAAAAAGCTTGTGAACACTATAAATGCTTTGATTGTTTTAACTTAGTCAAATGAAATATAGTCTGAATGGTTTAGGGTCGCATGGGTTATATAGATTTTATAAATATCAACATAATATACAACATCAGCGCATTCAAAATGCAATGCCAATATGTTTCATATTATATATATTGACTAACATTCTTGTTAATTATGATCCTGGAGTCTTTACATTCCACACTCCAGGGACAACATCCTTCTAAACACATCGATAGACCAAAAACTACTTATAACTAATTATATTCTGAACCGCCTTGTCACTTAGGTTATGTAAATTGATGCCAATGTTGTAAATGCATAGTGATTCTCTACAGCAGTTGTTTAAATGTGAATGCAGTGGTAAAAGCTGGTCACAAAAGAGGTTCACATAATTTGTATAACAAAATTAAGAGATTAACCGAGACTTACCTAAGTTGAAGGTTGATCACAATTTTATCGACTGCATACTGTTAAATCTTCTGTGCTTCAGTATTTGCCTTGCATCTTGTATTTTGGTCCTCAACTGAGAGTTAGCTAACGTGAGTATTGGCTTCTCTTTGTGTTGTCTACAATCATCTTCAAATCTCCACTTCAACCACTGGGGAGATTCGAACAAAGCTTCACATAAATGATCAATGGGTGATCCTCTATCAAAGTTGTTCAAAACGTTCCAGTAAGATGCATGTATTGATCATCCTTAGTACGTTGGCATAAAGGTGACATTCACTCCTTTTTGTTAATCGCTCCTCTTGTTTTACATTGCACTACTCTTTTTTTCTATCTCGTTCCAACGACATACTTACTTGAGATAACGACCTACTAACTCGAACTCGAGGGAACAGTCAGCTTAGTCGAGTGAACGATATAGAAAAAAACGGGAGTGCACAACTAAATAAAAGAGGCGTGCAATCAAAAAAGAGCGATGCAGTAAATATATGAGGGGTGCATTAAACAAAACAATAGAGCATTTTAACTATCTCAAGGGAACGACTTACTAACTCGTGGGAACAAGTAAGCTATGTTGTGGGACAACTGACTAAGTAAAGGAAACGATCGAGATAGAAAAAAAGAGTGCAAAACTAAATAAAAGAGGAGTGCAACGAAACAAAGAGCGGTGCAGTAAAGTGTTTTATGCAATTTCCTTTATTTAATGCACTGATCTTTTTTCATTGCACTCTTTATTTATTTAGTTTTGCACTAATCTTTTTTTGTATCTCGTTCTCTCGACTTAGTAAATCATTCTCACGACACAGTTAACTCGTTCCCTGTAGTTAGTATGTCGTGGAAACGAGACAGAAAAAAGAGGAGTGCAGTTTTTAAAAAGAGGGGTAAATGTCATCTCTATGCCACTGTACATCTTAATATGAATGCAAACATGTCTGTATTAATTTAGTTTATTCTCAATCATTTTATATTAACTAGTTATATTTGTTTCAAAATACATTTAAGCATATTGATATATTTAAACTTTGCTTTGAATAATTGTTCATTGTTTGTTTCATTGTTCCTCTTCTAACCATGTTAAGGATGGTCCCCAACTTGCCCCTGTACTGACCTGTGGGTCATTTTTATTGTCATATGGGCTGGGATGTTCATGGAAGGAAGAAAGTGTAAGACTTTGAAGGGACTTGTTCACGTATTTTGTGAGAAGGTTGACTGACATACGTCAGTGATATAACTAAAAAAAATTAATACAGCAACAAATTTAAATTAAACAAAAACAGACATACACCGGTAACTACAAATTATAGAAATATATAGCAGTACATATTGTATGGTATCGTGATATGCTTTTACTGTGTTTTTTTTTTAAATCTGTATATTATTTTAAGTAGGCATGTTTTAATAGACATGCGTATCTTTGTTTAATATTTATTTAATGTCATTTCATAAACTGTATTATTTCCGTTTTACACTGAGATTGTACGATTTTGTCAAATATTTATGAATTTATATAAAACGTGTAAAAACTTAGTATACATATATTTCAATATAAATTTAAATAAAAGTTAAGAAGAACATGTGTCGAAAAATGCGAAATAGGCCTTATATTTTATTCTAAAATCGACAATGTCTGTACAGTCGAGTTCGCCAGCATGTATATCATGCATGTACGATATGAATCTAAATTTTGTTTTACGGATCATTTTTATTCCCTGCCACGATATATATATTCATAGGACACACGAACACTTACTCCGAACCTAATAAAAAGATGAATGTAGGAAAATATGTACGAAATATATTCGTCACAATCTGCTCTGGGCGCTAACTTATCTTTGCTGCATTTTATGAAATTTGTCTTCAGTGTATATTTTTTCTTGCCTATTTTGCGTTATTGTAACCTATTTTAATCAATATATTACAATTTAACACATACAAAAATCGTATAGTCACGCTTTAATAATATTTGTTAAAATAAATTGCGAACTTTTTAACCAATTTATATTATATTGTTCCATCTTAATCTGTAAAGAAAATGACACTAACACAGGGCATCAACAAGAACGATCAAGAACGTGTCCTTTAAATATTGCTCAATCTGTGTCAGTTTGCAACATGTTTGGGTAAAAATTGTTGCCTTGTTTTACTGATAAGGGATTTGATTACAGAACATGAATATATCTTTAAACATTTTCTATAACATATGTGTTCGTCATTATCAGTAAACAAATTGACTGCATAATGTGACATCAAATACTGCCAGGAGAAAAGAGTCAGTTGAGGAAGCCAAGAAATAATGCGAGAATTTCTAGCTGCTTACCTACTCTGGAATGTATGGGTTTAGTTTTAACCTACGCCTTATATTTTTTAATTTGAGTAAAGATTTATGTTATTCAAATAAAAGTTGGTTCGCTATATTCTCAAATCTTATTTCTAAAAATAAGGGATGTAGTTGACACTTGTTCGTAATTTCATTTCATCGTTCCTCAAAAGGTTGTAACTTTGTTGCTCTGGTCTCTTCCCTACCATTGAGTAATTAAATGGTAATTTAAATGAATGCGTTTTGGTTTCCTTTTATTATTGTTTACTTTGAGTTGCAATGCTATAAGGTTAAATTTTATTCACACTTATATGTATCATGAATGTTGCTGGGCCAAGTGTGAGGTTGACCGTTCCAAGGCGGTGACCCAAGCTTTATTCTTATATATGTTTATGTTGTTTTGTATTGTGCTGTGTTGTACCATTTGGCAATTGGTCACTTGCCTTAAATTAATGATCAACTAATTGCATGTCACTAACATGCAATACTGCTCCAGCATCTGGAGTTTCACTTCTTTATTTTCAATGAAAAATTTAAAGATATTATGTAATTCTCTACAGTAAACATATAAGAACAATGATTAAAATATTCTATGTCTTCAGAATATCCACAAAACATGTGTTTATCATAAATCATTAGAATTTTTTTATAACGATGCGCACACTATGACAAGTTTTGTCCACCAGTTTATACATTTAAGCATAAAGATTGACGTTTTTAAACGCACATTCTAATGACGTCATACTGTGGATTCACTTATTTTAAGGAGGTCTCATTTTCGCACACCTACCATTTCTCCAATTTATGATCACTATAATATTTACCAATTAGGTTTTCCGCATTCTTCACGTTAAAAGTGAAACGTCGAATCAGATCAGTCGTAACACCCTATGCCGTTATGTTTGAACATAAGACGTTCTTCTGACGTTGATATGAACTCTTTGTAAAAATATAAGCACAACTTTGGCATGTTAAACGTTTATTTGAAAATGAGTTAATAGATGCACAGCTTGTAACATGCCTTTTCAAACTTCCAATGTGTAATGAACTGCTTGAATGCTATAACCATAAAAGTATACATCTGAAATAAAGCCTGTCTATAGTGAACATATCAGATCGCACTGAAGTCAGAGAGACATATACCTGTTATACAAGTATAAAATTAATTACTGCAAAATCTAAAAAAAGATAAGCATTAATTTCTTCCTGCCTTTCAAGTCCAAATGTGAAACAGTTTAGTATTTTAATTATAATAGACAGCTTTTTACACACAAATATAATACATAAAAATCTTACCTTTTACTGTAAAAGTCATATTTCTCCCTATCTAATTACCCATTAACACAATAGTTTGTGTTTCCTGTTTATATAAACCAGATACAGTAATACCTTTACAAGGTAAGGGCTTCATAATTTATTTTTTAACCTTGAATAAGGGGCACAACTGGCGTATTTTAAAATGATTTAATAACTTTAGTGCTATTAAAGCTTTCTTGCAGTCATGAAAAGGATATAAAGCATTCTGGCATACAAGGGATTTGTCGATAAGCACCTAGTGCACCTTGGTTTTGTCGGATATACTATGTTGTATACAAGATATAATTCCATGAAAAAGTGCAAATTGAAGAGTATTTGAATAGCTTTCTAAACGTGCAAAAAAAGTGATTTTTGATAAAAAGTGCACTTACCACGTTCTGATTCTAACCCCTCGACATGTTGACGTTTATTGGGATAATTATTAGTTAATGATTAAATTAAATTAACTTGTTATTCTTCCTTTTGACACTTAATAATAGAATTAATACAACATAATCCATCTGAAATATTTAGGGATTCAAAACAACTGTTTTAAGTTGGTTTAATTGCATATTTATTTTAGACGCATATTCAAAGGCTGGGAAATATTTTTTTGCCTGAAAATTATGTTCAAATAGGTGCGTTTCTAAATCTAATAAACTGCGTTTTCGCGTGTTAACGCATTCGGGTTCTCTGTTTAATGGAAATTGTCAAGGCAGCTATTAATAAAACAATGATAGTTTTACTATTTGTTTTCGTATTTTGTAGCATTTCCCTTCAAACGAATGATATAAATTAATATAAACAAATGTGGTTTTGCAGTTTAGCTACCAAACTCCTTTGTTTAAAGACTTGTTATATTCAACAATATGCGCAACACAGACAAGCCCTTAGAGTTGGCAAATTAAAACCCGTGTTTGTTCATGAATATAAACGAACAATTATGACAAAACAACATTCGAAAAGTGTTACGCATACGCCTGATTTATTTGTGGGGTGTTTTGCCATGGTAATGTTGTATGACCTTCTTTTTAAAATTAATCAACGAGATGCTTTAGAATTAATCGATAATTTGAATGATTTCTTCAGACTACTACCAGAACCTTCGTTTATAAGGGAAAAGCATGATTTAACATTTCTTTATCGTGATCTAAACCATATAACACCACATACTTTATAGCCTTACTAACGGATTCGTAAAGTACATATGACCTGCACATTAACTTAACCTATGTTCTTGACAAATACTGCTTAGTCAATAAACATTGCGATCCAATGTTTTACATTCATCATGTTTTTCGGGAAATATCATAAATATATTGCAATATTTGTATGAGATAGCCTTTATGCTTGCTCGATCACATTGTTTGTTTTAGACAGACGTGTTCATTTTGGAACATTTGACTGTTGCATAAACAACTCGGACCAATCTGCTTATGTGAAGATTTCCTCAGCGTACACGCATTGTATAATATTCACAGCTATCAAATGTTGATCTTTATTGTAATAATTGTAATAAAATTATGCAACATGATTTACATGCGCTACTTTCTACTGACATTGCATTCTAATATGAATGCAGACTAAGCCGGCTTCAATATTTAAGTATTCAAGGCCGTTAAAAATGATTTTAATATGTATGTATTATATTGACAAGAAACAGACGAGCATTTGATTATATGAATTTCAGGCAAGGATATTTCGCATTAATATTTATACTTATGAAATTTGATGTCTGAAATACCTTGGATTGTAGGTAATACATAACATCATCATTATTGTTAATAAATTATGATTGCATATACAAGTATTTAACGTGCTGCAGTATCTTAGTTATAGGCCTTTGGAATGTTTTTCATAGGAATGGATGATTTCATAAAAGTTAAGAAAGAAGAACCATTATATAAATAACATGAGCAACCAATTTGGAAACGTTTTTTGTATTCATCAAATATATTTGTTTACTGTCTGTTAAACAACCTGCATCCGTCAACGTCTAGTATTACATTGCATGTACTTCATTGGATGTCTAGTTTGACATTGACATACAAATGATATGTGTAGATAATTGATTTACACTTGGGAAAAAATACAGTATTATGCTTAGGCATTCGAACATTTAAGTATATTAGTGCGCATGATCTAAGATAATTATAGAAAGTTCAAACAATCCAAATATATATGAAATCTAGAAAAATAAATGTATATTATATATGTTCTACTAATATGTTTTTTCCGTTTAAGCAATGAAATATAATATACTAAAGGCTATGGTAGTTCATGCATGGAAGTCCACATATCCACTCACATATACACCTATTCATAAACAGGGTCAATAATTGATACAACGCATATAGTTAACACACAAACAACGCTAACTAAGTTCGATTGATATAGCAAGCAACACCAGTCTCCTTCAATGAAGAACATAAACATCTCAATTTGATTATATAATGTTAAGGTGAACAACATTTACAGCTTGAATTTGCGTCTTGATCACACTATAAGCAATCGCATCAGTATATTTGGATTTGTATCTCACAGAAGAAGGACTTTACGTTTATTGTTTATCGAAAAAATTCGATTACGCTTTGAATATTTTGATGATGATTGTCGAGCGCAAAATATGCAAAACACATCATAATTCTGAGAAGATTGGAACATATAACAAGTGACGGGGTATAGAATTTTGGATTAAAACAATTATTATCCGGTGCCACATATCGAGAATTCGATGTATGTTTTAGGCTTTATTATTTCTTATATAATCCATGGGCTTATACTATAAGAGCCACATGCGTATTTATTAATGTTTTAATAAATCAAAAGCGGCCGTAGAAGCACTTTTTCAAGTTGCTTTTCATAATGAATATTTGTTTCAATACTTAACATCACTGTATTCATTGTTTTTTATGTTACCTTTCGTGTTTAATTCTGTAGAAAAGAGTGTGACTTTGTCGATACGTTGACATATATATGACCGACATATTAACATCAAATTACCTAAAGCAATTGTAATAACGATACAGCTTTTAGCAGCAACTTGTCGTTGCCAGGTCTATCGGCGAATGGAACTAACTTGTATTGATCATGTATACATCAATACGCGTTTTCATTGCAACATGTGTTACGGCCATTTTAGCAAATGTGGAATGAGTCGTAAAGCATGAGACAAAACGTCACAGATGAGATTATTCGGTTTAAATCGTTGGCTCATAACAGAATCGATTAAACTACAAATGTTAATATATTTGACATGTGTAATATAAATTTCTGTTAAGCTGTTTATTTAAAACACAATTAGCAAATTTACTTGACAATTTCATGAATCAATTAACAGACGGGTATTGATTTATTTTCACTGATGCAAATTGTCATTGGTATATGATCGCCTTACCCACGTTTAAAATATAAATAATGCTCGTCTTATTTTAAATTTAATAATGTGTCGAATATTATGAAAGACTTTTCCTTAACATATGTTTAATAATGAAATAATTATATTTCTCGTCAATTACTTGTAACGTCTGTTTTACCTGAACGATTAATGGCATATCATACTTGTATTTATGATATGACAGGGCTTTCGAATCCCGTATGCGCATACCAAGGTTATTCTACTAAACGCATTTATTTAATTCATCAAATGGTGAATAAATGTACATATTTACGATTATGTTTCTCGTTTGAAGATTTTAATATCCATGTTATGTTCGACCTTGCTATTGAGACGAATTCTGAGACCCATGTGGATATAACAACACGCTTATTGGATTTGTTCGTTCTCGGTAACACAAGAGCTCGGGTATTCACAGGCAATATGAAATCTCCCGGAATACATATATAAATATATATATATATATATATATATATATATATATATATATATATATATATATATATATATATATATATATATATATATATATATAAATATTGTGTTTTTTTCCTTTTTCCCATGTTTGCTTTCTATGAATGTGCACATTTCAGCGTGCAAAATAGTTATTGGCGATATGGTCTCGTATACCACGACCATTCTGGTGTGCGATGTATACCGGGGTTTCCACGTAACGCAGTTCGTCCACAGGAAGTACTTCCGGCTCATCCCACAGTTTGGCAAGATTGTGAAGAACAGCACACGCTATAATCACATTGTTGCATTTCTCTGGCTTCAGTCTTATCTGGATGAATGTAACATAAATAAGATTGATAATGGCGATTGACTAGTATACGTTGAACATTTTGAAAATATGGTTTTCCACTAAAACTTGATGCAATATATCATCACACATTCTGCACATAAAGGAAATATAACTTATGAGTATATAGTCAGTTTATTTGAGCCTGAGATAACATCTCTACAAATAAGATATAATTTTAATATTAAATCAGTACTTTCATCATATGCTACGTATAAAAATTATGACAACCAGCAAAGCTCATTTGCGCCAGAAACGGGGAGCCGAACTGGGATAGTTAATGGATGAAGCGGGTACACTACTACGCTAGCCGGATTCATAAGAATCCCGGTGCTTACAGGAATAAAAAAAAATAACAGCTACTTCTTAAATTATTGGAGCCCGACTCCATTGAGCACGGTTCCGTCGCCTTTGTACCTATGACACCAAAGGCGGTCCGGGAGGGGGGGGGGGGCGGACGCGGCGTACGCCCCCTCTTAAATCGCCGAAGTAAAGTCAATTAATTTGATGTTTCCCTATAAATTAGATCTAAATCATCTATTTAAACTTGTCAAAGCCTTCAAAATCACTAAAGTCGTGAAGCTTTCGAGGGGGGGGGGGCTTCGCCCCCTCTGAACCCCCAAAACAATAAACTATGCACTTGTTTGGCATAATGAAAAGGTACTTCGATGACAGTATATAGAGCGTGACATGCTAGAGAAGTTGTTGTCAAAGCCTTCAACATTTTAATGTCCCGCCCCCCCCCCCCCCTTAACCAGAAATCCTGGATCCGACCCTGGACACGGTGTTGTCAACGTCAGTACCATTATGTGTAGTGAATAAAATATGTAAACATGCAGTAAACTACAGATTACCCATACCTCAGCGTGAAGGATGTGAAAGTGTCTCTTCCAAACACCAAAGAGGCGCTCAATGCAGCATCGTGTCTTGCTTTGACTGTCATTGTACCGTTCTTGGACAGCGTTAGCAGCGTTTAGATACGGTGTCAGCAGGAACGTGCGACAGGGATACCCACTGTCCCCAAGAAGAACACCATTTTCCAAACCTGCAAATTGGTATATATGTATTGGTGAAACAATGCCCAAAACCGAGTATCGCTTTTTAACAATCACATGTTACGAGCTAGAGACGTCAGCGTAGTACTATGTATACAATGGGCAAAATGAAGGGTTTACTCGCATACTTCGGTGATCTAAGTACGTCCCTATCGCTGAACTTCTGAAGACATGGGCATCGTGTGCAGCTTCCGGCCACGCTGCATTGATGCTGGTGATAAGACCTTAAATATAGCAGAAACCAACACATGTGCTAGTGTTTCTCGGCCATTTAAGATCAATAATTAGAACATCGCCAGCTATAAATAAGACAGCATATTATGGGGAAAAGATTAAATAATAGTTTAAAACGTTATTTTTTATCCGTTATATCCAATCTTTTACATGTTTATAAATCAATCGAACAACTAATTATTTTTTGTATTGTACTTGACATTTGTCGTGCTTTTGTAAAAAAAAATGCGAATGAAAACGTGTATCATTAACCTTTCACGCGATCATGAGTGTAAAGAAAACGAATTATTTCGAAACTGGCATTTGTAAACGTGGAAGCGAGCATGGTATGTAAACAGCATAGAAGTTATTGAAGTCAATGAAAATCGCTCTAATGTGTGCTAACTATTTTTGTATATTTGTAAAATTTATTCATTTATCAGTTTTAAAGTCGTAGCATGGGTTGGAGATTAAATACAGCAACAAGAGGAATTTTTATAAAAATGAACGGTGTAAATCGGATAGCATTGCCCACTTACAAACATGTGTCAACGATGTCACGTTATTAGGGAAAGTAATCACAGACTTTGTGGACGGGCCTCAAATTCTATTTATAGATGTGTAGAACAAAATTGTCCCAGATTCTTACCTCGGCTGTCACATGTCACTTGCACATTGATGCTATGGAAGTTTTTCCGGTTAACATAGTCTTTCTTAGCAGGGGAGCCTGGAGACAGTATGCGGACATGTGTGCCATCAATGCACCCTATAACGAAGGGAAAACCATGCATATTGTAAAATGCGTTTTGTACCCTGCGTACAACTTCAGCTGTCGTTGTAAATGTGATAAACCGATTTTTGAGGGAGCACAGCTGGCTGACAACGGAGTTTACCACTCTGGAAACAGTACCTTTATCTACACAGAAAGTGTCCCCCACGGTCTGCATAAAGTTTCCTGACGCCAGGTACCGTAATGTAATTAAAACCTGTAGTTAAACAGAAAGTGCGTTTTAACGCTGTGTCGATCTTTCGATGTTTCCGCCTATTAAATCACAAATTTTATTAATATTTTCATTTGAAAATCTATAACGACTGCGCATTTCTTCGTCATTTAACTCAACATTTAAAGAATGTTGGCGATTCTTGCGTGAATTCCGAAACAGATAAAATTCGGCCATTTTGTTTGTTTACGTGGATAAATTTTAACCAACCTTTCGACCAGGGTTAAAGTTATCCAGACAAAACGCTGGATAAATTTAACCAACAGAATGCAACAACACTTACCCCAAAAAATTAACCCTGGGTTAAATTTATCCGACATTTATCCCAGGGTTAAAATTTACCCAGGTTTCGAACAACTGGGTCCAGGGCACCAACCATTTATTCTATTTATCCTGCTTCATGCCGTTGACACATTTTATCAAAGACAAATGATAAATTGACATAACAATATAATTATTCTTGTCGAGCCTTCTACATGTACACAACATTCCAAACGACCGAATAACTACCGATTGCGTCACTTAAAACATAGATCCAATTTAAACCGTTTCTTTTAATACTTTCCTATTGAAAATATGAGAAAAAATAAAAAACGAATCGAGAATGTGATATTTTTCTTGGTTAAAAATGACAAAAAATGTAGGAGCAAAACAAAAACTAAATTTAATTTACCTTAATGACAACTTTGATTACAACAATAAATTAACAACGATATACACATCTATTTTCTGTTCTTCCATCCCTTTGCCGAAATCCATTTTCTGATTTCCCTTCCCTATTTTCGAAATGAATTTTAAACCACACTATTTTTTGATAGCGTTTGTATCGATTGCTAACCGCTCTGACCCAAAACCCGATTTACGAAATCGTAATCCTGCCGTAGCGAATTATTTTATTTCTATCGAAGTTAACAATTATAAATGACAAACACACAATACGAAATACGTTTATGATTCGATGCTTTAAAAATATTTAAAAAAAACTGGTAAAACCATCATGTCAAAATTGTTGTCCCTTAAAACATGAGAGAAGCTAGATAGTATGTTTCGTCTGAGAAATGACGTCACTCTAGATACGTCATAAATTGCATTATCTAGTAAATGAAAATGATAAATACGGAAAGCTGGTTCGGTAACATATTTTAAGAAAGAAAAAAAGGATTATATATAATATAACGATAACATTCATGATGCGTCCTAATCAATTTCAAAGGTTAAATATTAGAACATGTCATTCGTCACAGCGTGCGTAGGAATACACTTCTTCCTGTTGACCGGAGATAGGAAAATTTATTCGACCCTGCGTTATTTGGTCAATGTTTGCTACAACAAAGGCAGAATAAACCCTCTTATACCTTTCCAGTTTGTACTACGGCCGCTAAACGAAGCTTTAAGTACTGCATTTAGCTTGGGTTTCCCACGAAATGCATCGAACGCATGTGATCTTTATTTACAGGCAACAGTGGATAGCAACCTAAGCCATCGCGCCCAGTCCCCCTTCCTCGCCCCGACAGCACCAAAGCCAAAAGCGTCCGGGGACAGGCCCCTAGTGAGGATTATGACTACATTGACAAGGAATATAGCGCACATACGGCCAGGTAAATGTGATTATGAGAAATTGGTAGGCCGTAAACTGTGAAAGCAGTTTCTGCTGCGTTGCTACGATTGCATTTCAAACAACACATAACGTAAACTCTTTTATATTCGTCGGCATAGAATGTTGCGGTTAATTTTTTTCTTGGACACTTAAAAATAAATTTGCGTCGGTCATTTTTCTATGTGTTCGAGTTAAAGTCGTGGATCGGTTAAACGACGAAATCAGCGAGAATTAATGCCCCAATATAATAATGATGTTGAAGGGGAAAGTATGGTTTGTCATGTTGTAGCGATAGTAGCGTCAATTGCTAGCAATTTCAGTTAAAATGATCATATCTATTCCGCAATGATATCTTCTTAGCGCGCTCGCATTCTTTAACAAAATCTGTAGACATGCCTTCCTTTGTAAAAGCTTTAAGTCGTATTCTTTTGTCGGGGATTTTTAGTGTGATATCTACTCCGATATCTACTGACGCATTCACATTTATTCAGTTAAGAATTTTTTTCATCGGTTTATTAACTGTAATCAAAACATTGCGAAAACACTTAACAATGAAAAGCAGCGTCAATACGATTCGTGAATGTTATTTACGTCATCGGGCTCCCTGTTTATGAAAAAGTATGTTTTAATTATCATACTTATTGAATAATCATACGTAATGTATTCGTGCGGAAAGAAAACAAATTAAAATAATATAACGTTTACGTGAAATAAAAGAAATATCGTACTCATATTGAGTTTGTATTATTAAGACAGCCTGTACAACAATCTTAAAAAAAACAATTAATTACCAGTTCATTTTACTATGATTTGTATCTACCTAGAACTCTCTTAACAGGAGCTACCGATACTAACTATTCATTTATTCAATTTAAATGATCGCAACCACTATATCCTCAACCTGTTTGTTAAAAGGGGAAAAATGGACGATATTACATCCGAAATAATAATTATGGTATCATAATTAAAAAAAAACAGCACAATAAACGCCCATCCTACACATATATCAAGCTTCCATCAGCATTGGACGCAACTACAAAAAACGTAATAGCCGTACTATTTCAATTGCGTGTTAAAATTGACATACATTACGATTCGTGTCAATTTAATAACATTCAACATCAGATTCCTGGGTTGTTATTTCCAATATAATTTCAAAACAAGTTTTTAATTATAAGTGGTAAGATAACTGCACGACTACATTAACTGCCTTAAATGTGTTATTGAATCTTCAAAGTCATATACGAGCCGTAATTAGTGTACAGAAACCATTAGCAAATGACGACATCGGAATTGCGTGCAATTTATCCTCATGAGTTTTTATATGATATGAATGTTTTGATGTGCTGCGAAGTTTGTTTGTTAATTTGTTTTGACCAGTAAAAGGATAAACACTATATATCACGTCAGAGTTAATATGTTTCTGTTCAACATGTATTGATTAATTGGTAATGGAAAATTATTTCCTTAAACTTTTTAACAGCGTTGGTATTATTTATGTTTTGTGGGATGGATCAGTAACACACCAGCACTACCATCCAGAAACGACCCTTTGCCACTGGCTTCCCGTGAATATCTGACCTGGGATGATCCCAATGCTCCGTACAGAAGGGTACTTTGCTCTAAAGAACTTAATGATCTACATGATGACGTTGCAAATCCGACCGTTTATACGTCCGCGCCGAAAAATCATCAATTGGACGAGGTTGAAGGAAAAGTAGTTCCCAATGGGAGGCAATCACCGTATGAAGCTACTGAAAATGCGCTCTTAGAGTCCAGTCAGCGCGAAGCCAGGAGACTTAATACATACAAGCTGTTCCCAAATTTGAAAGGTATATTACCAAATTAAATAAGATGTCATGTCAATACCTGCATATTGTGTATGCACACAGAGATGGTTTGCTCGTGTTACACAATTAAATATAGCACGTTCTAATTAAAATATTTTCTTAGATAAAACTGTATTTCAATTGATTGTGCGTGTGTGCACGACAACTGAATAACGTTATCACGAGAGACATTCTTACTAACCAAACGAGTGTTTTATTAAAAGAGAGCGCCCAAATTTGCCTGTACAATGCCGGAAAGCAAATACAACACAATATGTATAGCGGGAACCAGAAATATTTGGCATATCAAACCCCATGCTATTAGTTGACAATAAATCCACTGGCTATTTATTTATCAATCAACCCATGTCTTTACAAGACAGTAATACGTCAGGCGCAGGCTAGTTTTGTGTGCACAAGCAAATTGGTGTATGATAAAGGGACAATTAACATTTTTTTCTGACATGGTTTTCTTATAAGGAATATCATTAACTTATGATTCAAGTTAAATTTAGCGTACATGCCCTAGGCTAATGCATGTCCGAAAACGTTAAATGCGTTTTGCGTTAGTCCGTTAAACATCGCAATTGTTTAATACTGATGATACTGTCAAGACGCCGATGTTTTAACTCAGTTCAAACCACAAAGACACTAATATTGGCAAATTTATTAACCTCTGTGATCATAATAACAGTTGGGTGGTGCAGTAGTTGAGTGTTAACACACTGGTCTACCATTTCAGAGGTCCCTGATTCAATTCCTGGCCGGGGCACTGGGAATTTCAGAAATATTCAAGTGTTTCCCATCCAACTAGAGATGTACTGGTGTGAAACCCCGGTAATCCTTGCGTGTATCGGCGCTATACACTGAGCACGTTAAAGAACCAAATGATCTATTCGCAAAGAGCTAGGGTATCGCTACCGGAGTCCTTGTATCTCAATACTGTCTCTTCTGCTTGCTGCTTCTTCAGCAAAACCAAAAAAGTACCCCATTGGAAATAAGTGCTTGCACCTTCATGGGTTATCCTTGACTGCAAGGTCAAAGAAATACATTAAATCAAGAAGATTTGCTTTAATTTCTTTTCAGGTACCGAGTTAAATCAAACAGAAGAGCAACAATTGACGCGATAATAAATTATCGTAGTCTACATGTTGTATAATTCGTCCCTAGTACACTGTGATTGCATGTTTATATTCAGAAGACATATACAGGTATATATACTTGAGCAAACGACGACACCTTAGAACTGTGTGTTTTCCGTATGTCAATTAATGAAGGCATGCCTTATTGTGGTATTTTTTTGGTTGTCATAGTTTATTATTTTGACATTAACATGTATTTGCAGCAAAAATTTACTTTAAATTTTACAATAAACATTCGTGTTTTCCGCTATTTTATTTTTCCGAAAGTAAAACAGACCAAATAATATAACACAATTGAAACTAAAACAATCGTTATCAAAACAAATGTTAAAAAATCGTACGGACCGCAATCTCGTTGTTACCATTTTTTCTCCTCTTAATATATATCAAAGTGAGAATAACATTCTGTTATCGAAGTATTTTCGTTACCTATAGACCACACAACATCTTCCTGTATTGCTATTAAGAAATCTTTACGCGCACCAAATACTAATTGTTCAGTTTTTACTGTTATTCTATTTGAAGGGAAGTTACCCAAGGAGTGTTTTTAAAAATTAGACCTCGCCGTTCATTCAACCATTCACACAAAATGGCGAAGAACGCATGCAGCCAATTAAACGCACATAGTTTAATGATTTATAGGAGATGCATTCAACCAGGTGTACGAAGTGCATTAAAACAGCTACAACAAAGACAAAGAATGAGTTAAACGAATTTCATTTAACCCGTTACAAAATGCGCATTTAAATAGTTACAATGTTATATTGCATGTCAATGATTTAAATATGTTAACGGTTGCAAAATTACATTTTTGATCCCGTAAGAGCAATTTTGTAAAACACATTTTATTTTAGCATGTCTTTTTTAACCGTTGCATAGTATTCCGATGTATTCAAGCCGGGTGCATATTGTACCACGCATATGGCACGCATTTGTTTTCAGTTTGCAATACATTAATATGATAATTGACCTATTATACGGATTGACTACATTGATTATTTAAAGGAAAAAACACGATTGCCTTCAACCAATTTCAATGACCGTGAGAATTCGACTTCGAAACAGTCCACTATCAGACTCGGAAAGAAAAAATCAGAAAAAAATAGTTGTATATAGTGTTAAATTAAGGATACGACATGTTAGCAACATATCTCATAATACAATTCAATCAACCTCAATTAATCTCTTGATCGACTTGAAACACGGAGTAAACACAGGAAATCGGTTTTAATATTACAACAGCAGATCATTAGTAATTAAAACAAATAATTGTGTATTTAATGACAATTACTTTTTTGTATACGTTGTTTTTGTTCAAATACTCGTTAAAGAGTGGGATATTGAGCATCGGCTCTATCGTCTATTGTAAGATTCAACAAAGGTGTAAACTATTTTGGTTCAGAGCTACCTATCCGACCGAAGATTTATCCACCCTCATTTAATGAAAAGCAAATCACCGCGGCGTTGTGCATGATAACTACAAAGAAGTACGTAGGTAAACTGTATAAACCATCATTTACCATTCCCTGTCAGGACAGAGCAACACGTTTTCATAGAAATGTATTTGACATCAAAATGGTCGAAATGGACGTTAGCATCAAAATTCATTGCAGTAATTTCCAAAGACGCATCGAGTCGACCTATTTAAGTAGTCGTATTGTAAATGCAATATTTACTGAAAAATACATTTAAACAAAAACATTCACAGACTGCATTCCATTTTGTTTATACACTATTGATAGGTTTTGGCTCTTAGATAGATGTGTGCGATAATAATTACGACTTTAGTAAAACACATAATTGGGGACTTTTCTAAATCGAATTGAAATGGAATTATCTCAATATTTACGAACAGGTTGAAAGAAAAAAAGCGGAAAACACGATAATCACATTGTTGATTTGTATCATCAATGAACCGTATTTAAGATACAAAATTTGATATTCGGTAACTTCAAGGAAACACTCACGGTGCATTTTCCAGACTGAACCACTTAAAAAAGACAAGGACTCAGTCATCCATTATCTCAGCTTCATATTTTAGCGAATCTTATAACAGGTCCTCAATTATTCAAAAGGTTTAAGTGCATCAACATCAATATTCGGATTCTTGTCAAAACCAGTGCTGTTAAATTAATATAAATCCGTGACATACTCTGTACATCGCTCAGTAGTGGTTCTGAGATATTTATTAACAGATATATCTAAATATTTAGACTGGATATTTATTAACAGATATATCTAAAACGTTAGCTATCCGCACTAAAACAAACATAACAAAATCAAAGCAACAATAAGAAAACACAAATACGATAACCTGTGCAAAACTTTCAACTTCGTACTAGTACAACACACATTTGACGGACATGATTATTTGGAATGGCTGTCCTATTTCTAATGTACAAAAAAGTATTCAAATGTATCCGAGTAAGAATTCAACGTCTTAAAGATACTAGCGTTGGAAAACAAGCTCCCATCATATTTGTTATGTCCCCGAAGGTGGGCATATAGTGATCGCATTTCCGTCCGTCTATCCGTCCGCTGTCTGTTCGTCTGTCTGTGTGTCCGTCACTCTTTTCGTTTAGGTTTCGATAAATGTTCATAACTTCTATGTCGCTTCAGATGTAACCTTCATATTTTGTATGCATGTGTTTATGTACAAGACCTTTCCATACGCATACAAATGTTGACCCCTTTGACCTTGAACTTAGGGTCCGCGTTTAGGTTTCGAAATTTGAGTTAAGGTTTCGAAAAAGCGTTTTTCGGGGGAATATGTCATCCTATGGTGACAGCTCTTGTTACAAATGTTAATAATCACAAATGTATATAACATCTCAATGCTAGTGCTGAGGTGTTACTATATAGTGCATACATATATAGAAAGAACATTAATTGTGTCTTGTTCTGTGAAAATTGGGCAAATTGCATGTGCGTAAATTGCCGTCAAAGAATAGCCTGTGCAGTCCGCACAGGCTAATCAGGGACGACACTTTCCGCTTTAATGGTATATTTCGTTTAAAGGAAGTCCCTTTGTACCGAAAATCTTGTTTAAGCGGAAAGTGTCGTCTCTGATTAGCCTGTGCGGACTTCACAGTCTAATCTGGGACGACGCTTTACGCACTAGCATTATGCCCAGTTTTCTCAGAACAAGACACATTTTTTTATTTGATACGTTTGCACCATAGTTGCAATAGAAAACTAATTTGTTCTTTACGGCCCTATCAACAAGGGCTTACTAAACATTCGGCTAATGCATTTTACGAGCGTATTTATTGCGTTTAAAATGTATGGTCGATTTTAACTAGCAATATAAAAAATCAGTATTTTAAAATAGTAATGAAACGTCTTTATCAAATCCGTCGCGAATGAGAAAAAATATATAGAGGCGAAGGTTGCTCTTAATAAATACTTATTATAATAAGTCTTAAGAGTATATATTTGTTGCAAGATTTGATAACCGTTTAATTTACCATGAGTGTCATATCAAACTCTAGGATTAAAATCGCCGCTGCAGTTCCGCCTATATTTGTAATCTATAAGAAGGCAAATTGTTTTTTTTTAAACATTTTCTTATTATTTCTTTGACGTTAGGGAAACATACATTTTACAATATTCACGTTATATTTCAAAGAGAGCCTTTAAATCTTATTCATACATAAGATATATGGTTCAAAACAATAAGCCACACGATAAGTGTAAAAGAGAAGCGAGTGGAGTGAACGGCAATCGGTTTTTCAAAAATCAATAAGATACGCCGTACGATATGACAATTCATACCAAGGTAGTCTTCAGTGAGACTGATTTATATTTAACAGCATGATTTTTTTTATGAATGTTTGAACTAATTATTGATGTGAAGGCATTCCCGTGGGACTACAGTTGATATTCGCTGATTATAACTTCATTTGCTTCATTTGGTGATCTCAAGTATGGACACATTTGCGTTCACTTTGGCTAATATTCGTTTCATCGATAATTAGTTTTCATAAAGTGAACAAGCTTCTAATCGTCTACGTGTTTGTTTGTGTGTAAAATATGCAAAATATATGAACATGAAGTATACCCAATATAATAATTAGCCGCGCTCTAGGAAAAGGGAGTTTAATCCATATGCGTAAAGTGTCGTCCAAAATTAGCCTCTGCAGCCCGCACAGGCTAATCAGGGACGACATTTTCCGCTTTCATGGTATTGTTTGTTTAAAGACATACACTTCTTAGCAAAAATCCAATATAGGCGGTAAGTGTCGTCCCTGATTAGCCTGTGCGGATTATGCACGTGCATTAAACCCCTGTTTCACAGTGCACGGCCCATATTTAGTATTGAATTTTCATAAGGCCAATATAAATAGTTCTTATTAGTTCAAACGCATCAAACAAGTCCATCAACAAGCACGACCAGCTTACAGATTAATATGCTCGTAAACTTAGACACCATGATCAGTCAAGTTGACGTGCCTGATTGGTATTATTATCACTGTCGAGGGAGTATTTGTATATGCAGTTAAAACCACAATATAATCATTGTCAGGACTGACGTACACAAACGTTCATTTAAAAATTGTTTACGGGCAATATTCTGGTTGTTGTCTTTGACATATTCCGCCACATTAAAAACTATAAATAGTTTTATTCAATCTAAAAAACGTGAATAGCGGTGCTACCTAGATATAAATGCGCGCTCTATAAGACGTATATATTTTTGAGAAGGGTAGTCTACATCTTGTTCCACAACACAAAGTAGTATTAATACAGAAAATAGTATTACTTTGTAGCATTACTAATGATCTATCAAGTTGTATCATATTGGCAGGTGTTTTCACTGGTATATGAAAACAGTAAAACGCTTCGGCGTGAAAAGACATAAAAATAGCACATCAGGTGCCTGATTGGCTCGGCCCGGAAAGCACAAAACATAAATGGGCCGTGCTCTGTGAAAAGGGGGTTAAATGCATGTGCGTAAAGTGCCGTCTCAGATTATCCTGTGCAGTCCACTCAGGCTAATCAAGGACGACAATTTCCGCTTTTATGATATTTTTCGTTTCAAGACAGTCTCTTCTTAGCAAAAACCCAGTTAAGGCGGAAAGTGTATTCCCTGATTAGCCCGTGCAGACTGCACAGGCTAATCAGGGACGACACTTTACGCATATGCATTATACCACTTTTTCACAGAGCGCGGCCTTAAATTAAATTATTATAACTGGGCTATAGTCCAAGACTTGACACATTCTTAAATGTTAAGTTAGAAAACATAGTTCTAAAAATAATTGCAATACACACAAAAAGTGGTGAACCTGGGTAACAGGAATTTCTATAGAATACTGCAACGTTGTTTCCCGAAATGTAGATCTCCGTTTTATTCCACTTAACTCAAATACAATGATATGACCACGTAACATAACTATACTAATATAATTCAAATATCTGTCCAATGTTATGTAACATTTAGGTGTGTTGTTAAAGGTGTCGGGATAATACAACTCTCGCTATATTCGCGCTATACCGGTTCGATCGGGAGTACGCGCATTCGTTAGCGCTGACCATTTATAGCGGTATTCCACTACGACCCGATTCCCCACGATTTGTCCCGATTTCCAATATTTTGAGGTCGGGGACATTCGTAACTCAATCGGCGAAGGTCCTTTCTCATTCGTAGCTAGTCGCGGGCGAGTCGTGAGCTCCCCAAAAATCGCGGCCAGTTTTTAAACGAATTTAAAATTTGACCAAGACCACCAAGACTGAATTTAATCGCAGTTGACTTGTAACAGTGTCGTAGTGCGTTCTTGGGCGTCGTAATGGAATCTTAGGTAATTCGTGACTCAATCGGGGAATCGGTGATCACGTGATCTGTCTACGAATCATTTACGACTTTGTCAAGACTCTCAAGAGTTCACCCCGATTGAGTTGCGAGCCCGCTAAGATTCTCGCGATTTAGTTTCGAAACAGTTACGATTTTGTAAAGAATGATAAAGAAATAATATTTTTCCATCATGTTTTGTTGTCGAATAACCCACAGTAAGGAGTATAGATGCGTAGGAATTAAATCACGAATGCGGAGCACGAGTGCTTTGATTACACGAATCTATACTCCTTACTGTGGGTTATTCAACAACAAGCCATCATAGAAAAATATTATTTATATTCTTACACGATTCTGATTGATTTGCTTCAAGCTTTTGGACGTGAACTATATTTTTCAATACTCCACCCTTCATAGTACAAAGTTCACTATTTAGTGACGTCATTGAATTGTACAAACATTTGACGTCGTTTTCATTCATAAATATTTTGCAAAATACGTCACTTTCATTGAGAACAAAAATATTCTTCTGAAAAGCTGACATGCTATAAATGTTTTCTTAATTACGTTTCTTAACAAACAAATTCTTAGCAGGCGTGGTCATGCCACTTATTTGTTGTTTCATTACATTTTTATACGTGCTACATTTTTTTACATTTCTTTAAGAGCGGGATTTAAGCACGTGCATTTTACTGCAACATTTTCTTTATTTATTCGGAACTATTTTCGAAACATTAAGCTCCGCCCATAATTTATTGCAGAATAACCCACACTTTATTTCCTTCTTTGTCTATAGAAAACAAGTCGCGTGCCGTGTTAGAATCAATATCAGTATATATTGGCGCCGAATTCATGGGTGCGTTCGGTAAGGTCCTAGCTTAGTCGTGACCGATCTGCATCGTTCGTAGTACATATGCAGTAGATTCTTACACATCGTAGTGAAGTCGCGACCCTATTCGCAAGACTTCAACCGAACCCCACGATTCGTCGTAACTCAATCGTACCACTGTCGTTACTGAATTGCAGACTGTCACGAGTCTTCCCGATTCAATAAATGTGAGAAATCGTAGCGAATCGTTGGCTTATTTTCGTAGTGGAATAGGGCCATTATACGCAATAAATGGACTAAATTTCAAGATAAACAAGATGTGTTTGTGAAACACTATGCCCCCCCCATATATTTGACCTTTGACCTTGAAGGATGACATTGACCTTGAACTTTACCCTTCAAAATGTGCAGCTCTATGAGATACACATGCATGCCAAATATCAAGTTGCTATCTTCAATATTGCAAACGTTATGGTCAATGTTAAAGTTCGACGCAAACAAACCAACAAACCAACAAACAGACAGGACAAAACAGGACAAAACAATATGTCCCCTAGTATAGACTGGGTGACATAAAAATGATTGCCAACATTTTGACGCATACACTACTGAATACAGCACCCAAGACACAACGGTCTGCCGTATCAGCACTTGCATTAAGTCCGTTTTTTTGTGTTTTTTTTAAACCTTTTATTTTAATCATGTTACTAATTGAATCTCTTTGTTTAAATAAAGTATTATGTCCACATTGTATGTACGTATGGTATATATTGACTCGTAAGATCGCGGTCATTAAACGAAATGAATTTAGTGAATGTATAATGAGTAATTGTTTCGTAACGTTTGTCAGAATTCCATCTTAACGTATGTTGTTTAAAATACAATCAATATAAATTAAAGCATTCTTAATATATTGATACACCGTTAGAAATAGACACCACCAATGGCAAAATTCAGCAATCGAATACTTTAAGGATTTAAACTTTTTCTAAACTATTATATGTTATAAAACTCAATACTTCCAATGTGAATTGTTTCACTATTTAATCTCGTCAGACGCCTCATATTGTTAAAATACTAATCACTAGACGTAATTTGTTTATTCCTAATTAATATTTATTATAATTCATGTTATGAGGTTGAGATTCACCATAATTGCTGATCAACATAATTTCCCATGGGTGTGGTACTGCAAGGTGATATTGAAGACAGCGGATGAAGTACACACGATAGACCTAACTGAATAGAGGCAGATACGGTCTTTAACTGCTATATTTGTTATCAAGTATTATTTAATACCAACACGATATTTTTCACATTCGCTTTTAATATAATCAAACATAAAACACATACTTAATTGTTGTGAATGCAATCACAAATTGAAATAAAGAAGCAACCTAGTCATATGTTTAAGTGCATAAACTACGATTCGAAAGAAGTAACACCACTAAGGAATTCCTATAATAACGCACTCAAGTTAGAGCCTGTACAATCACAATAACAAGTTTCGCCGCATGTAGGTAATTCGTCTTTATCACGTATATCCCTTACGATACATGTACTGTAAACTTTGTGATGTGCATTGCTTTATGCTTAATGGTGTTGCGATTGTTACAGGAACACAGTTGCTAATTGTCTTCACTCATTTTTGTGTTTGTAGAGTTATTGTTAATTAAGTTTTACAATAATAGAAGAGCGTCCATATGTTTCCAGCAGACACGAAGATCAAGCGAACGCAGCAGCGCTTCAATGAACTTCGTGAACAAAGCGATCTTTACGCCGTGAGATTTGAACTTTAAACAAACTTATTATTCTGTAACAATTGATTAATGTTAACCTTTTAAGAACAAGATGAATATGACACTTAATTATTAATTGGTATGACCCTCGATTTAAACACCAGGCTGAGTAAGCGTTCCCTAAAGTATATGTTCCAAGTACACGGTTGATAACTTCATTTATTTCATTCTGTGATCATATAAATAAAAAAGGTGCGTTGACTGTAAAAACTTTCATTTTTAAGTGCACATTATTATGTTTAGTATGAAAAAGGGCACTTAGACATGCGACAGACCTAATGAAAAGGTATATCATATGAAATATGCATCAGTCTTAAGTATTTGTTCACGGCTTGAGAATGATTTAACATCCTTATTTATTTTGAAATAGTTCGAAACCATTTATGGTGGGCGATAAATGTAAAGTTTGTTAATGTGAAATTATTGTTTATGTTTCACATAGCATTTGTATTGCCTTTGGTTTGCCTTCTAGGAAAACAAACTGTTACTGTTTCAGACTCTAGGAATGTCATTAATTTACGTTCTATTATATTAAACAAGTTCACACACATATTAAATGTTGATGTGTGATTTAAAGCCCAAGGTCGAGTTATTTAGAAAGCTATCATCAGTCTGATTCACATTTAAATGAAGTTAAGTTTATTTTATATTATTGTCGACCGTTAAGTTTCGTCGTCCCGTAGCTTACTTGGGGCTTCGTATTTTACCTGAGAATTTTGGTTGGCATATTATCAATAACTTTTGTTTAAATGAGAACATGCAAAATGTAGTTTAAGGTAAATAACAATAAGACATCATGCAAATGATACCCTTTACCAATTTGGTGACATTCCTTGAGACAATGAATCGCCTTTATGCAACTAAGGGCCGTTTACATGGGGAAATTACGTCTTCACAATTAGTAAGCATTACACAGCATGTTATGAAATAATTAAAATCACATCATCAACGCTTAAAGACCATTATGTTTATTCATTTGATGATTTGATTTTGCACGTATTTATTATGGAAGTTCTGAACACTTAACGCTGATATAAATATTTAATTTATGTGACACAAAAATATGTTATAATATTCCTTCGGTGTATATAAACCAATGAGTAATTAAACAGCTAATAAGTAGGAGCGTTTCGTTTGCATTGGTTTTTATATGAATCGCGATTCTATTAGGTTCATGTTTATTCTCGCGCGTGCGTTTTATGGTTTATTATTTGACTAGGTGGGCGGTTTACTTCAACCGGTGTAGAGTATGCATGTTTTATATTGACTGATTCAAGACACTCCCTCAACCTTTAGTCAAGATTCAATGTTATTAAATAAATATTGTATTGTATCGACTGTCTTCTGATAAGTAGACAAGTGTCATTTTTTTTTTATATCAAATACTTCAATCTAGAATATATAGTTTGATATTGTTTTTGGAGTTTCACAAGTTTTAAATATTTAATCTTGAAAATCTTTGTGATAAAAAAGATGAATAAGAATAATACCAATTATGGGGTTTGGACTATTATTTAATATGTTTCGTTTACTTATTGTGTGTTTCATACTACTAAATTCAGTTATTGTTTTTAAGTAATGAAGTTGTATCGTTGTTTTCAGTGTTTTTTCTTTTGTTCACAATCATCACATGTTTGCAGTCTGAATGGGTCTGTGTTATTTGTTAAAACAGTTAAAACAGACTGCCATTACTGGTTTGGTGGAAAGTTCAAATGTTACGCTTATGGCGTTTACATATAACTTGAGCGAAATGAACAAACCACATACAATACTGCGCAGTTTATAATTGCATCCAAGCGGCAAATAACGCTGCACGCTTGAATATCAATCACTGGTTTGTATGCCTGTAATAGACATCGATCAGGTCTTAAATGCAAAGCTGTGTCAATGTCACGAAGAAAACACTAAGGAAGACTTTTTCGTTTACCAATGCATATCCGTTCTAATTATTGTGCAAACTATAATCAAATACTTATTTACGTAACAAGTGGTTGACAACGGCGACTATGTTCCAAATTCTTCATGAATGTATATGTGTCATATATATTTTCCAAACTATCTAACCCAAGAAATGCTGCACAACGTGTGTCTTGCCTTTTTTGAAGAAACGATCGATGCACGTCATCAATTTAATTCGTTTATGCGAAACAAGTTAAGAAATCAGTATGAAATATATTCCCATATTCTCACCTATGATTAACAGGTCTTAAGATTAAAAGTCATATGTTAAGATAAAGAGTTTTCAACTTTGATGCATCCGGTTTTCTTTAATGAGGAATCAGTGTTACAGAAGAACATGTATATGAAATATTCAAAACGTGCTATAAAATGTAATAGCATTTCACGGGAACTGCATTTTACTATGTGATAAAAACATTACGTATTCAGTCGCGATTAGTTTTAGATTAAATCTGGATGAGCATATGATAAAAATACGACTATAAAGAAGGTTACAATACATCGCCGTATAACATCATAGGTTGTATATATGTCGACATTATTATGTCTTATAATAATATCAACATTCGCATGAAGTCTTATTTGTCTGTTGATTTTGTATATTTGTTTTGGATCCCAACAAGTCTATGCAATTGTTCACACATCTTCTGACAGGCATTTGTGTGTCCATGCTACTTGCATTAAAGGAGACCTGTCAACAAATTTTCAGACTGTCACTTTCCACAAGAAGTGCAGATGATTTGTAGAAATATATATATGTCTTATTCTAAGAAGCGAACTGAAGTTCCACACAACGAAAACTATTGAAATAATGTCTCAATCTAACGTAGACAATTAATAACAAACATAATATCATATACAAACCACACATTTTAAAAATAATATTAATTCGGCCGTCAATGTATTGCAACGGTCATTGTTAAGGATAGTGTGTGCTTATATCGATAAAATAACTATAACTGATGTTCACAGCGTTATCAACCGAGAAACGTTTGATGTTTTTAATTGATAAAGCGATGCCAAAATTACCATGTATACATAAGTATCAATACTAAGAAAAGCGGCTTCTCGTGTTTGCTCAAATACATGAACTTAATATTGTTTCAATTAAGAATAAATATTTGCACTTGTACATACAAAACATCGCCTGCTGTTATTTTTGCGACTACTAACAATAAACTACTGTAAAAATGTGTGGTTATCCTTATCATTAAATACTTGCATAGATATCTTTATTTCCGAATACTTGGTTGCGAAATGTTTAACATGAAATGAATAATCCTTATAAAATAAAAAAAAAGAATAGTGATAAAATAGTGATACACAAAAATGTTCATTGAGTTTGCACAATTTCCATACAAAAGCACACTTATTCATGACAAGGTTGCATAGGTAATTGCTTAAATCTAACTATTAAAGCAGTTGATTCTTAATGTTTTGCAATATGTACCCGTAGACGAACATGTTAACCAGATGTCTTTCAAAGTTAGAACACTTGGTGTATTCCGCATATTATGCTGACATGTGTTTCTTAAATACCCTTAACTATTTTGCAATGTGAGCCAAATATTGAATATAGTAAATGTATTTCGCTGCACGCTGCGTCAAAGGTTTGTTTTAATGGTGACGAAGCGCACCAAGGGGCTCATCGATTTTTTGAAATTTCTGGTGAATGCCGTAATGTTAAAAAAACATAAGCATCAGTCCAGATATCATCGGTCGTCGCGACCAATCTTTATAACATGTTTAGCATGAATTTAAATTACATAAACCGACAACCATCTTTCTAGCATTGATTATTTTATCAACTAACATATCCTTGAGATACATTTATGATTTCAATGAAACATTGTCCTATTTAAACGCGGCACATACACTGCATTATTGCTTTGTGAATGTTTCGATGACAAAGCGTCAATTAAAGATAACTATAAACAGAAGTACATTGATATTTAAAACGTTTAATATGTTCTGTTGTAAGCAAATATCGTTAAGCATCAAATTAAAAAATCGGACATACTAAGTAAATTGAAACATCATGATTGTTGAAAACTTTATTTTGTGTGTAAAATACTTGAAGCTACTTTTTGGGCATGAAGTATGCATATTTAATCGTTGAAAAGTCGAAATTCAAGTGTGATGAATAGGTATTTTTTACATCGAAACTTCTGGGCAGCAAACGTTATTTATATTTTAAGACAAACACAAGAATTTATCGAAATGTTTTAAATGTCCAATTGTCAACTGAAACATTGCGCCTTCTCGCAGTGTTTCGTTAGGTCCAGTTTTCGTTGGAATACCCTGCCGCACGTAGGACAGGTAAAGGGAGTGAACCCCGTGTGTTTCCGGCTGTGTGTGATCAGGTTGGAGGACTGACTGAAACGTTTGTCGCATACAGAACACCTATGAGGTTTTTCACCTGAAATAAATTCAAGTAGATATTGTACTGGTAAACAGGTCGAGAGTGAAATATGGGTGCGTTATAAAACGCTGACTTATATGTGATTGATTAAAAATGTCGATCGCTTAAATAGGTCAAATAGAGAAGTCAGATAGTATGCGTTTGATGACAATCATTACACTAACGTCCTCATATATTGTGTGCTCAACATAAAACATTTTAGTATATATTATCATTAATATAAAAAAGCGAAGCTAATTAAATACATGAACCAATTTAAATAAGACGTAGTGTATATTTTTAAATGAGAAAATATAAGACTGGTTAACTGTTGAATATAAGCGATACAAGTACTTCGACGAAGCAATCACATACACTACCTGTGTGAATGTACGTATGTTTCTTCATGTCTGACTTCTGGTGGAACCGTTTGTCGCAGTAGGAGCAGGGATACGGCCTCGTGTCGCTGTGGATCAGCAGGTGCGTGTTCAGCGTAGACGAACGCTTAATGCAAGAAGCGCATGCTATTTGAATTGCACAATGCCTCGCGCTATAGATAACACTATATTAGTTTGAGTGTACACTTGCATTTATCAAATGAGTTTAAGAAAGTGTTTCATAGCGAGGCTGTTTGAGATCATGTGAGTCTTTCTGAGACGAGTCGGATAAACTCAAGATCCTAATCACACTAACATAGTATTATATTGATCCCGTAATACGTTTTAATATTGCACACGTTCCTGATGCAATCAAAATAGTACTCGTTAAATGCTAAAACCAAAAGTACAAACAGATTAAGTTACTTGAATCTAACCTTGCGTTGTACTATTTCAATTATTTGTGATCTTTCCTTTTACGCTAACCGAAATAGTCCTTAAGACGTCCAAGCCAAAGCAGAATAAAGATACAAAATATCGCTATATGACCTAATACAAAGTCATTCAGCCTCCCAAATATTACATGCTTAAGAACACACGGTTTTGTTCAAACAACAATTCTTTTTTTTCAACACTGAAATATAACAAAAATGGCTGCAAGAACTAACAAATGTGTAGGTCCCTCCGTTAAGAAAGATTCAGTATTTATCCACGCCGATATTTTTAATTTTCATCATCTTTAAACAACTCTTTTAACACACGTTTTACATTTTGGCATAAATAAGTAAGACATCTTGTAATCCCTTTCAACAACAAAACACTGACTTCATGGATTAACATATTAAAATTATTTATTTATTTTATTTTTTGTTAACTCACCAATGCTGTGCAATAATCGTTTGTATTATTGTCAAATTTGTTTGCTTTTATGACGAGTAACAATTCTGCACATAATATAAAATATGCATTTCATCATAACCATAAATGGTTTCCTTGGTAAAGCACTTGGTGTAAGTAGGTAATTCTTTGTGGATATGCATGTATTGATAGACTGACAACGGGAAAACTTATTCATCAAATAAATTACCCTTTTAATTCAACATGGATTTCCTTCCAAAATTTAAAGAACAATTCACTGACACTTTCTTATATTGAATCTGTCCATTGTTAAACACAACAACGCATAATTCGAGTACATTCGACGTTTAAAAAAATATGGAAATGTAGCTTCACCTGTTTCATCCGAGTAATATATCCCAACACTGTTATTCACATTGTATAATATTAACCCATCGTAAACACACATTGGATTTAATTATAACGACTTCGTACCAAATGACTTTCATTAGGCAATTAAGTAATTTCGTCAGCTGTGCAGTGAAATAAGGTATTTTCTAACAGTTCCTCTAGAGTCTCGGTTAGAGTGTCTGGTTATTACGGGATACCCTGGTTCAATTTCCCGTTTGACAAATTATTTGTTTTCTCTTTAGCTTAACGAATTTAAAAGAAACGATGCAGTGGTTTGATTACTTACGCCTTTTTATTTATTGGATATTGACTTGAAAAGTAAACATTCAATTCATGTATAAATCCAAAATTTGAAACAAATGAACAAGGAGTGAAATTAAAAAAATGTAGTGCCTATATACAGGTGTTGAAATAAAGCAAGGTACGTTTTGAATAAACCTATAGTAAAATCAATTGGGCGAAAATGCTTATATAAAATTATTTAGCTCTAGAGCAAAGTACATTTATAAAAATCGGCCTGCATTATGAGAATGATTTTGAGCTAGTTCAAAAAATAGAATAAAAAGTAGTAATGTTAACTTGTAGCACGTCTACATTTCACAATATGTTCTATGTATTCAAAGGCGCCATTCGCTTTAGTTCAATCATCTTACAGTTGCTATTAGATTTGTAAGTATTTGACATCCTACAACCGTTGGAAAGTTTAATGATGTTAAACAGGTATCTTTTAAGAAATATATTGATAGATCTCATTAAAAAATAATTGTGCTACTGTTTCACATATCTCAAAGTATGACATGGTCCAGACTGGTAATAAAGACAACTTAACGCATACTTGGAAGGAAAACAGTAAATATTTACGTCTACGTTCGCCTGACATATACTCATTTCGACGCCCAAACACCACAAGATCCAAAGACATTGGCAGTAAGAATTGCAAATGCTCTTAAATTTTAAGATGACTGAAAATTATTAATTTGTTGACGTTAAAAGTAAATAGTTCTAGAAGCATGCAGTTATGTGTAAAACGAGTATTTTGTTTAAAAACGTTCAGCATCAAAGCTATTTCAATATAAGACTGTTTTACATGCTTCAACAGCAATAATGTTATTCAATAACGGAATCTTAGTTCTGATATATAACACAATAATACTAAACAATCCAATTAATACTGTATTGATCATTAACCACCTAGAACGAGTTTTGATAAAATTAATAATTTAACATATATTTAATGTTAATCAAAGTGAACGTATTTTAAATATTTAAAAACGACAACATAATAAATATACCAGTATGTATGTTTTATGCAAAATACTATGGTTTTAAAGCAATGGGGCATTTTTTTAAATAACATATTGAAACGGTTTTCATGAATTTATATTAAGCATCTGATTTTATATTCAACTATAACAATCAAATCACTTACTTTAAACATTTTTCCGCATTCATGACATCGGAATAATTTTCCTTTGTTGTAAATTGGGGTTCTGTTAGCGTACATTCCTTCGTTATATGACATTGGACAATCCATTGGTGATGTTCTCGGGTCCTGAACATTCAACGATCCGTCTTTGGTGTCATAACGTACGTCATCGAGACTAAAATATATATGACGATTACTATTATTTGTCACATCGGTAAACTTTATTTGATTCATGTTTTGCATGGAACCGCCGAAGTTGTGGAATGCTCTGCCGAAGTTTGTCTCTGGCACGTTATGGAATGCGCTGGCAAAGTTTGTATCGATATGTTCAAAAAACGATCCGATTGCCGAAAACGACGTGAGGGTATCAGCAGTTGTTTTGTATACATCGTTGTATTTTCTCGTTTCCTCGTTAAGCTCATGGCCTCGTTCATTTTGAACGACTAAGCTATGCGGAGAAACACACCCATAGTTGTTTACTTCCGTCCAGTTATTGTTATTTGGCTCATATTTGCTATCTTCTTCTTTGGCTTCTTCTTTAGCTGTAATTGTGTTCGATGTCCCGACTGTAGAGAAATAAAATTGTATCTAATAGAATAACATGCATTAATTACACACGATTTAAAGACAATTTTCTGTGTCTATCAACTAAACAAATTAAATAATCATTTATAGTAAAATAGTACATTCAAAATTAAAGTTCATTTAAACATATGATTTATACTATCCAAGAATTGCAAGCCAAAAAAACCCTGTTACCTTCATTATTTTGTTCCTCTAATCTATATTTGTTTTTGCAAAATAGAACTTTAATCATAAACGATCGAGGCGTAATTCATGTAACTATGTCCTTCAACAACACGCATCTATATACTATGCAATCCACAAGCCTTGTCTTTCATCCTTGAGTTCCACTTCCGATTATGGGACGATTTCTTATACAGCGCTTTTGTATCGAAACAGTTAAATTTTCATAAGGACTTATGGCGACACACCATACAGGAACCGGCTGTTCAAATCGATGGTTTCTTTTAACTCATAACTATTATATCCAGTCATGCCAAACGTTTATGATTTGCTGCGTTCTGTGATATAAAAGTACCCACAAGAGAATGTGATTTATATATTCCAGTGATTGGTTTGAATTGACTTAGGTGTATGGGGAAATTATTGTTTAAACTGAGCATTGTTTGTGTATGTATTTAACGCTGCAGTTTCCCAATGAGTAAAATTTTCAATGACAATATGCTATTATAAATAATTAAACTAAAGCGTTTGCTTTAAACAATAGTCTTCTTTTATAATGATTGAACCATTCCCTGTGTTTTATCAGTATGGACAAATTACAAAGTTTGAAATTTATTGAATAAATACAAATAGTGTTACGGTGCCTTACGACATTTAATATATATATTCTAGTATGACATTGATCATACATAACATAAGCTATGTGGTAATTAAAATCATTGGTTGTCAGTATTACATATCATTTTAAAGAATTGCTTCGGTTTGAATTCAATTGTAGCGGATAAACGTATTCTTAAACACAAAACACAAAACGGGATTTGTTTTTTATATATTACTTTTGTAGTTAAAATACTCAAGATGAACGAGAAGGATATGAATATAAGTTTGACACTTTCCATTAATAGCATGATGACTTTTTTTCTCCTGCTTGTCCAACTGAACTTTCACCTTATGTCTAAATGTATCGTGATCAAATGCCATATCATGCACAATAAATGCAATATACCGTATCTGAAATCCTTATTTGAACATTACGAAACGAATTGCCATAAACGTCGGAGTAAGGAAACGTTCAATTCGTTATATCAGAATTGAGGTTCTAATTGAGAACTAATGGTAATATACAATTTTTGAGGTTAGTCTTGTAGTGCGCGCAGTCTTCTATTTGCCTTTTATCCTATACCAATAACTTAACCCAATGCAATTCATACACAATGATGATAGAAGTAGACATTAATGTGTACAAATATATTAAAATGACTAACAGAAGTCTTTTAACTTAAATTATTTTTAACACTATAGTAAATAAAGCGTTACTTACTTTTGGCACGAGAAGAGAAATAGTGTTTTGGGGTACCCTACAGCCGAATATCATACCACGGTATTTTGAACAAGACACAAGATGCCGCAGCACATTTGCTAGCCTCATCCCTGATTCAATTGGAAGTCTGTAGTTGTTGCGCTGTTTCGTTATCATTGGGCCCACTCGTGCGAAAATCTGATGAAAAAGTCCTTCCGTCAAAGTTCGACCATAAGTTGGTCATACAGACCGACCTGATGCCTCCGCTCGGGGCCCAGCCATGCCCTGATCCACCATCTGCGCTGCCTCCGTCTCCTTGCTCTCTTTTGAGCAAGACGATGCATGGTCAGATTATCATCCAAAAAAACAATCTGGGCCTACACGCGGGTGGCTTGACTCTCTAATGGAATGCGAGCACGACACTCCATTGCAAATGTCCTTCTCACAAGGCATACCAAAATGAAATGATACTTCGACCCACATGCTAATTACGGTTAAATGTATGTCAACAGTTTTGTTCCGCCACACTTCTCGAATTGTTTTGTACGTATGCTGTCCGTTATTATCTGTCGAACATGCGTAAGGTGTTGGGAACGGTGCGGTTTATCCGTTGGAAGTCTGGTATTAGTCCGGCAGTTGTCCGGTGGTGGACCAGGACAACTGGACATTAACAGACATAAACCGGATACGTACAGGAGGTGTAACGCACGAGTTCCGAACAAACCGTAAACTAACGCATGAAGACCGCACATCAAACGGAGGTCTCTGTCCGTTTTATCCAGTGGAAAATTTTGAACATGCTCAAAACTTCCCAACGGACGGAACGGATATCAACGGATATCGCCGTACAAGGAGCGGATTCACCGGATATGAAACGGACATAAAACGGATAAGAATGCACAAAAACGGATAACATGATTTTATGTCCGTTTCTCGTCCGTTACCTCGGTGTGGCCGAGCCTTTAAAAGCTGCAGTTTTAGCGGGACATAATATGAATTGTCGTTTGACGTGTTAATAATTACGTCATGAGCACGCGCGCTTAATATTTGTAAGCAAATGTTTTTTTTTCTGTCTGTGTTGTATTTTGTGTTAAAATATATTACATCTTGGTATCAAATTGTTTGCCTTGTTGAATCTGCTTAGATTTAAAAAAAAATAAGTACTTTATAGTTGGTGCCGAGTAATATGACCATCCTCCACACATGACTGATATACGAACTTCCTGTAGTCCATGATAAAAAATATATCAGGCAACGTTATATCAGGCAGGTATCGATGCGGTGGTATGATCAAAATAAATAATAGGTTTGTAGGGTATTTAAGCGGTGTTAATAACGTATGTATAATTTTTCACAGACACCGCATTATGTTCAACATTAATGATGATATTTTCTGGTAAAAATAATACATAATACAAAATGAAATTGATCTAAGAATGACTCAATCGTTCTGAGTGATTTGATTCTACATTTTATTCTTTCGTGTTCCTTTAATTTAAAAAAAAAAACAATAATAAATTAAAAAAAAGACATCATTTTTACGATAAAGAAACTCCGTTAGCTCAGTGGATAAGGCGCTTGCGTTGAAATCCAGATGTCCCGGGTTCGATCCCGGGTCGGGGCACATACATTCCAGTCATGTTTCAGCGGAATGCTGACTAACAAATAAAGGCTTAGCCCGGCATTAATAAGGCGTAAGCACAATGGGAACAAACAAACACATCATCATGCGTACAAGTGCAATATATTCTTCCGTCGATTATGTTTTTTTATAACAAATCGGAAGAACGCTTTTTAACACTTTTATAAGAATAATTACCATAGGGCCCTAGTATATTAGGTAATGCAAATGTTCAACTTAAAGCAACTTTACAACAACACATTTATATTTGCGAACATAAAATATAATACAAACACATAGTTCAACAGTTATTATCCAGGTAACAAACTAAATATCAACAAATATAGTTGCTTAATTGCATTAAAGGGATCTTTTCACGGTTCGGTAAATTGACAAAATTGAAAAAAAATTGTTTCAGATTCGCACATTTTCGGTTTAGTAATGATATTTGTGAGGAAACAGTATTACTGAACATTTGCCATGGTCTAATATAGCCATTATATGCATCTTTTGACGATTTGAAAACCTAAAAATTATAAAGCGTTGCAACGCGAAACGATTGAATAATTTGGAGAGTTCTGTTGTTGTCGTTTAAATTTGTGAAACTACGAAGATTGCTTATATAAGGTATAAAATACGCTTATTAGGTATGCTTGGCAGGATAGCTCAGTTGGCTAATGCATTTGTACTTTAGGATTCCGGGGGTCACTGGTGCCGGCTACTTTTTTACCTTTTTTAAATTTTATTTATGATTTCTTACTGGAGCTTTAAAATTTAATGTTTACATTTATCAATAAAAAGCATTTAATGACAAACTTCAAAACATGCAACAATCCTTGAAAAGGCCCCTTTAATGAGTAATGAAGCGCTTTAAATATGAGTTTTCTCAAGTATGTTAAATTCATAAATATTGTTTATTACGTAACTTTAAATGCAAGAGATAATACGTTCAATAATCAAAGCCCGTTATATAGTGGTGGTTTATGTGATGGTATTATCAAAGCCCGTTATATAATGGTGGTATATGTAATGAGAATCAAAGCCCGTTATATAGTGGTGGTTTATGTGATGGTATTATCAAAGCCCGTTATATAATGGTGGTATATGTGATGAGAATCAAAGCCCGTTATATAGTGGTGGTTTATGTGATGGTATTATCAAAGCCCGTTATATAATGGTGGTATATGTGTTGAGAATCACAGCCCGTTATATAGTGGTGGTTTATGTGATGAGATTCAAAGCCCTTTATATAGTGGTGGTTTATGTGATGGTATTATCAAAGCCCTTATATAATGGTGGTATATGTGATGAGAATCAAAGCCCGTTATATAGTGGTGGTTTATGTGATGAGAATCAAAGCCCGTTATATAGTGGTGGTTTATGTGATGATATTTTAATTCAAAAACAAAACCTCTGATTTATGCTTTACTTCTTATCAACAGTTATTGTAATCTGTTTCAATGAATGTCTTATCGCACAACATGCACGGTATCAGTTACTCAATTGATTCTTTAAACGTCGAAAGGTTAAAACGGTCTAACATGTAAGTAAAAAAAGACATTACGCCGCATGTGCCTCCATTACCAAAACCGAGATTCTTAAAACACACATTTGAATATGAATTTCAAATAATTGAATATATATAAATAAACTTGAACCCGCATGTAAGTTTACTTAAAAACCGATAAGTCTTAATTGAGTGTCTTAATGGGTGTCGCATTGTTCCAAATGTGGTATAGATATAAAAGATGGTGTAGTCACAATACTTTAATGTCCTTTGAGTAATACACTTTCGAAACGTATGATGCTATTTCACATTTTTGAAATCATTGATAGTGATATTTTAAAGGATTTTTACTTAATAGACATCGTTCAATGGACCTGATTCAAATCATATATTGCAATAATGAAACTCCTGAAGCGCAAACAGTCTTGTCGACATTTGCTTGTTTCTTACGTAAGGAGAGTGAACAGTTTTACCGCAAAATACATGACAGTCCGTTCGAAACAATATAGAATTAAAAGTTATAAATGTTGGTCAGCAAAAATGAGAACAGCAGTGGTTAACCGTGTTGTGCATTATAATTCAACAAAACAAAGTGTAGTTACAATCATATCAATGAGTCTTTGTCTCGTATCTACAATATATGTCTACCTCTGCTTCATCGTCAGTGAAACCTATAACTTACATAACGTGTATTGCATTATAATTCAACAAAACAAAGTGTAGTTACATCATATAAATGATTGTTTGTCTCGTATCTACAATATATGTGTACCCCTGCTTCATCTTCAGTGAAACCTACAACTTACATAACGTGTTGTGCATTATAATTCAACAGAACAAAGTGTAGTTACAATCATATCAATGATTGTTTGTCTTGTATCTACAATATATTTCTCGTATCTACAATATATGTGGCTGGGAACGAGACTTTGACCCTTTCGGCGCTGACGTCGTTAACGAGAAATAACGTTGCAAAGTCGTGACAACTTTTTCGCGCAATTTTCACACGTTTTTACTGCGATAAATATCTTATTTCTTTTATTTATTTTCCGAAACAATCTATGAATTACCCAATCAGTGATTATGTTACGGTTTTTATACGAAAACATTAGTATAGTTTAACCATAGCTGATTTATAACCCATCGTACACTACGGCACCGTGTGACTGCATCAATTAATGGATAAACTTCCTGCTTACAAAAAGGTTAGTTTTTCTTTCTTTTTTGTTGTTTTTCCGTCAAATAATGTGAAATTAGTCGGTAAAGGATGTATCCCATATAAATTTAACCACGTCTAGTGTTTATTACCACTGTTAAAATTAGTTTGGCTCTCGATTCATGAGTATATGCGATAATTGGAATTTTCACCCGGAAGTTGTCAAAAATGTCGTTTGGTTTTGATACAATGATAGTTTATGTTATGTGAAGTTTTCATAAGAATGATGAGCCAAACTAGTGAAATGTATTCCCAAGAATCTACAATTCCATACGAATTGTCACAGACTGATGACGTATTTTTTAATGAACTTGCACAAGTTTATGAGTTATACCACATTGGCCATGAATCTTTTGCAAAATCAAATGATAACTTGACAGTTTTCCAATCCAATTTTGTACAGGTTGAAACTTGTGATGTAGATTTGGGAAATCATGCAAGTATTTCATTTGAAGATGTTGATGATCATTTTGATGATTATGATGGTGATACATGTGATCAGGTTGATTGCTTACTTTATGATGACCACATTAATTGTGGCGAATCCGAGTCTGACCAAATACAAATGGATCACAAACAGAATGACATTAGAAAAGAAGATCAAAAAGAAGCAGAAATTATTTCAAATTTCACGCGTGAAACATGCCAGTGTAGTGTCTTTTATGGAAGTAAACCATGTTCAACAATAGTTGGTGTTGATAATCTGCTAGAAAATAGGACCCAATGCCAGGAACTGTCTTCAAGAAAAAAAGAACTTGTAGTTAAATCCCAACTTTGTACCCAAAGAAAAAATAGTACTTTTACATCTGAAAACAAAAAAATCTAAAAAGTTGCGAACGAGACCGTCTCAGAAATATTTTTTCCATGGTCAGCAAATTTGTAAGAAAACTTTCTGTTTTGCATTTGCAATTTCTCAGTCAACTTTGAAAAGAATGAGTAAGTCTTATGACATGTATGGCCTGAGTGTCAATGAACATGGTAATTGCAAAACAACACCTGCCCATGCACTTTCATTCGACGATACTACAAGAATAAAAAAATTCATTGAAGAATATGCAAATAAAAATGCATTACCTTTGCCCGGACGACTGCCTAATTGTCCAAAGCAGACAGTTTTGCTTCTTCCATGTGACAAAAATGTAACTGACATTTATGACTTATACATGAAGAGTGCAAAGGAAGCAAACTATAGAGTTGTGTCTTTAAAAACATTTAGAAACAAATGGAATTCATTATGCACCCACATTGCAGTAGCTACACCAGCGACAGATTTGTGTGTAAAAATGTCAAAAATTCATGGGCAAATTAAAAACCAATGCTCATCTGTCAGATGAAGAAAGGCACAATGTACTAAGTGACTATACATGTCATGTTCAAAAGGCCAACCGGCAACGCCAACTTTTCAAGGACCCGGTTCTTTGTAGTAAAGCTGTGTGCAGTACTACAGATGTCACTGAAGGTCTTGAAAAATGAGGATTTTTTAATAAACAAATTTTATTTCCATTATAAGTTCATAAATTGTAAATTAACTATTCAAAAATATGTTATACAAATAAGGTACCTCATATGAGGTACATTTGTGCTTTGTCCTGGAAGATGAACCGCAGCATTTTATGCATTTTGCCATGAACATGCTATAGCTTAAATGTTGAACATTCATTTATATGGTGCATCTAGCTGTACATGTTGGTAAACAATTATAAAAATATGTATATATAATAAAAAATGTCTAAATAAATTGATTCACTTAATACAATTTGGTTCATTTTGTTAACAGGTGCAGAACCATGTTCACTAGATGCCACACTTCACTACTCATGGGATTTTGCCCAGTGTGTACACTACCCTCATCACGCCATGCAAGTGGGGCCAATCTACTTTGCGACACCAAGAAAGTGCCATGTGTTTGGGATGTGCGCTGAAGGAACAGGTATGTTATTGTAATTATCAGTTTTATATATCTTCACAATATGTAATAATAACTAATTGTAACTACATTGCACTACTATAAGAAAAACATTTGTTAATATACTGCATTATTTAGTTGTTGTTTTTATGCCCCCGAAGGTGGGCATATAGTGATCACACTGTCCGTCTGTCTGTCTGTCTGAAATTCTGTCACACTTTGCGTTTAGGTTTCGAAAAAGTGCAAAAACACTTTGCGTTTAGGTTTAGAAAAATGTTGAAAAATCCTTTAAAAAAAACAAATATTTATTTGTATTATTTTATTTTTGAAAGACTGTCCAACCATCCCACCCAAGAATCCCCCCATTTCATTTTGGAAAGATTTTACTAAAATTGCCATAACTTCTTTATTTATGATCAGATTTGATTCATACTTTGACAAATAGATGAGCTGTCTAGGCGGGTCTCTTGTTATACTATATGATAAGAACTTTGGTCGCCTGTTTCTATCAATTACAAAATGTATAAAGCATATTGAAATGAATCTTTCGAGGTTGTAACCTGAAGAAAAAGATTATAAAATTGTTACTGTTTTTTTGGAATATCATTGCAGGTCTGCATGAGTCTGTTTTCTTGAGTATGATGCTACCGGGACATACCAAATTCACGCCAGATTGGCACTTTGGTGTGTGGAAAATAAAATGGCGCCAATCAGATGCTGAATGTATGGAGGACATTGCTTACACAGTTAAAGCATCTTCTAGGTCCGGGCATAACATTCCGCAACGCGTAAATGATCCATCTAGACCGGTGGTGTTTTTGAACTGGAAGACATTTTTAGAAAACTATTTCAAACTTTTAAAAAACATCACAAAATACTACCACTTTCGTTGCACTGCGGATGAGCCAGGGTTTCTCATTTGTCGAGAGTTCTGTGACTCGGAGGAAGTTAGATTTAATCTTCTTAAGGCAAGACCCGAGGCAGGCTGCCTTCCAACAGTTAAGTTTATCCCCCTCTAGATCATCTGAGGCAGTGGTATCTTTACGAGAAAATTGCACCGTTCTTTATCAATGAAGTTGCCAGAGACATTGTGTGTCCCAAACCATCTATTCCAAAGTAAAAAATGTGAGAGCTTGTTATCCTATTAACAATTGTTCATTTTCTCAAATTGTTGTTCTTGCATTATACTTATGATAAACTGTTTTCTGATTAGTATTCATGACTACGACATTTACATGGTATTGTTATTTGTATGACAATTAGCTGAATATCTTATTAATAGTGTGTTTCTTTTATTGAAAGTGACATAGCAATCAATAATCAAAAATAGTTTATGGGCATATATAAGCTGAACTGAGATTTATAATTAATTAACAACTCACTCAGTGATTTCACTATAAAATATTCTGTACAGTATGATTATTACATTGTATAATATGACTGGCATGTGTTCAAAGATAACTTAAACTGTTGTAGTTTGTATTGACATCAAAATGTGTGATGTAAACATATGTGTTCATATTATGTATCTATTATATTTTACAAGTAAACGAACATATTTTGTTGTGTAAAGTTTAATCTATGGTGACGTTTACCATTGAATATTGATGTGCTTATTGCTGTAATTTTCTTTTATTTGAAAATCATGTTTTTGGACCTCTATATATGAAATGGGTTGATATTATTTTCTATCTACGTTTATGGTCAATTTCATTGTTGATAACAGGTACAAATGAAATTGATAATTTACTGTTTCCATAGCAACTGTTAACTTAATTTAAAAAAATCTAATTAATTGTGTATCAATCTTTGAATAAAATACAATTGCTAAATAAACCATGTATGGCAGTATAGATGCTTAACAAAAATTCAAAATGTCAGGTTTTTTTTTCATTTTAGTTTCAAGTTCGTTGCTATACAATATGTTCAATTTCTGAATACACCCCTATTTTCAGAAAATGTTCATACATTGATTTTACTATAAACATGTTGGTAATGTTTAATATCTGTCCAGAAGATATTTTGTTGATGTGTTGTTATTCTGTGTCTTAAATTCTTTAAAATGACAATAAATTTGAAAAAAGAACAGTGTCTGTTTCCATGGCAACAATGAGCGTTTAATGTTTTATAATAATACAATTAATTATGTAAGTCATAGTTAATGACTGTCATCACCATACACACACAATTGAGTGATTATCAACAAAAACTGATCAGCATAAAATGAACTAATACTGGTAGAATTACAACGTCATTTCGTTGTATTGAAACGTCATTTCGTACAAAATCGCGCAAATCAGTGTTTCTGACATGCAATACAAAAAATGACATAACTTCGTCAATTTTAGGAATTCAATGCTCAAATTTCAGATTTTGATTTTTCAGATGTAGCACTTTCATAATATATGCTTAACTGAAAAAGTCATTTTTTGACCAGATGGGTCAAAATCTCGTTCCCAGCCACATATGATTGTTTGTCTCGTATCTACAATATATGTCTACCCCTGCTTCATCGTCAGTGAAACCTATAACTTACATAACGTGTTTTGCGTGCATTACATTATGCGAAAGGGTTTAAAAAAGAACTGAAATTGACGCAAGATCTTTCTTGTCGTATAACTGCTAACTTCATGGGTCCACTAAGTTTCAACGTTGTTGTGATCAGCTAATTTTTTAGATGCTTTTCAATCGCATTTCAAGTCGTTCGACAATGAAAATGCACACTGAATATATTGATACGTCTTTATCAAACAATCTGAATTAATTTCATATAATTAAGTTCATGTTACTCTAGGATTAATTACTTTGAATTCTGAAGCAATGTGTCCAAGATAACAAAGCTTCGGGATTTAAGCAGTGGTCTGTTTTATAAATCTGCGTCACACTACTTCCAAAAAAAAAATATTATAATTATCGATACAATCATCTTACTGAAAGGGCCTTTTAATAACAGAAACGCACACATGTCTGATAGATTTTTCGATTTACTTTTATCAAAACAAATACAACATCAACGTCGCATCGGCTTATTGCATTATATATTACAGATTTAAAACGTGTTCAAAGCTCCACTCATGTAATCACGTTATAAAAGCAAGTATTGATAAGTCTGTCTTCATCAGTTAAAAATAGCAAAACATGAATGTATTTTATATAAATCATCATGCAGCATGAATATGATTCAGATGGTCTACCACATTGAACATCAAACTATTAAAATAAAGTAGTGTATTGAATATGCATTTAACACCTTACTAAACTACTGCATCTAACATTTAAAACATCTAATTTTCTAATAAATGTTTGTGACAAATGTTTCGTTTCCGAATATTTTTTTAATGGTACATACATTTTTTTTTTGTTGCTTTCGATGTTCTTCATGCGATTTGATTGATATTTTGAACTAAAATTTCATGTAAAACATAGAGTGTTTATTTCGAATTCGTATAAACGTTTTTGCTTTCGCGTCCTCTACTAGGATTTTGATCCTTGCCAGTATTCATTTGTCCTGTTTTGCATCACTTTGTTTACAAGCGCGTTTCAATACATACTTAAAACACTTTTACTCGTCGATACTGAATACCTATTAATATTTATTAATATTTATGTTATTTGCATTTGACAACATTTTTTTACGTTATCAGAGCGCTTAAGGCACTGATACATTCGTGAAATCTTCATAACGGCGTCCACTAAAATATATCGTTAGTGCGCAAGAAAACCGCATTGTTATGCACGTCTAATATGTGTGTAAGTAGTTAATTAATTAGCATGGCAATTGCTCTGTCAGTCATTGTCGCTGCACGTTAATATCACAACAGCCGTATTTAACATGCATACTTATATTTACTTTATTAGTTTACCAACGTGAACATAACTACCGTAAGTACTGTTTGAAAATAAAACTTTACATTTAGATACTAAAAATAAAGTAATATCTACTACTTTATAACATTAAATTATAGCTGCCTCGCAGGAAATGATTACTATTAAGCATGAAGCATGCATCTTTCTTTCAGTTTACCATTTCGTACGTCATAGATAAGTAGAAAACTAATGGGTAACGATATCTCAAACTCACGTCCTGCATGCGAAAAACTGCGCGTTAAATTCATCTAGCAACGAGGGACATTTTTTATTTATGTATAACGATTTGCTTGCTTGCTGAGTACATGATACACATTAATTAATATGCAAGTCGTAGCAGCATATTTATTTATTTTGAATTATCAATTTAAATAGTCTATAAACTGATACTTTTGACACATGTTTAAAAAAATGTACTCCCATGTTAAAATCGACATAAAATGTGTAGCTCTTTTTGCTGAAAACTCAATTTTCGAATCTAAAACCACATCATGTAACAGAATCAACATATAAAACAGTGTCTCCGTGGATGAAGAACGAATTAATGTTTGTCTGAATCCGAATGGTATCTGCACTCAATGAATTATTTTACAAGAATTATACCTGTATATACCAATATATTGTCGAGACTCAACATAAAAATCCAAAATGTCGGTCAGTATTGAATCAAATGACGACAACATTTGAAATGAATTTAACACATGTACACTTATAATAGATAACCATACGGACGAGCTAGGCAGAGCGATGCTTTCTGTCTTAAAACAATATGTATAGTTTGTTCTTATTTGCATTTATGTTTCAAGTGAGAAACGCCACAAGTTTTATGTGTGTCAGAAACTCTTCATTCAGTTGCCCAAACTGATCGCACAAAGACGGACATACACGACTTGTCCTTCCAACGGAAACTCTTACAAAGTGTGAGATAGGACAGTTTATATCGTGCAACTAGTTTTAGAGTTTTCCAGGAAATCACTGGACTTCGAGTTCATCTTAATCTACAATGCGTGCCATCAACAATAAGTATCGGCTTACATCGCCATTCTAAAGTATTTTTTGTTTTATTTAATGCGACGAATCCTTTGATTTGCAAGTTTGTATTTTAAATGTTATAACCAAAACCAAGTATCATTTGAGCTAAAATTAAATGATTTAATACGTATTAGGCTAGTATGCATTTAATTTTGTAAATATAAGGCATCCAAACACTGAGTGTATATATTTTAGGCGGCAAAACACAAATGGTGTACATATGCGGCTTCCTCATACACTGACGTCGTATATTTGAGGTAGTAGCTCGCTGTGGGTGTGTGTGTGTATGTGTTTGTAAATATGTGATATCAAAACAAGTAAGTGAGGTCGATGTGAATGCTTAATCATTATGTTCTATAGTGTTTGATAAATAAATTGATTCTGTATCTATGTGGCTGAAATGAATGTTTTTTTCATTTGTGGTAGCAACTCGTATATATTGTTTCTGCTTTAATATACTGAATTTGTCTCGACATTAACCGGTTAAAAAAATAAATAGTGCATATACAGATATATATGTAAGTTGTATGTGTTTTCGAAAAAATGTTATAACATTGTATATTGCTCTGTTTTTTCTTCAACATTGAGTTATTAACAGTATGTGTAACGAATTACTCCTTATAAGCGTGAACAGTAAAGCCGATAAAAAATCAAGTGAAAATAGATCATTTAAAATCATTGACTTCTAAAGATCAATACAGCTTCCTACATATAAAGACGCGAAGTCTAAACGCAAGTTTCTGAACGTCTTTTTTTTAATGACCGGCCGAAGGCGGATAATGGTGAAAAGCAAATACATAATGTATTTTCAGGTCATACACGGTTCCTTCTCGTAGTGTTTGAAAAAGTGGGATTACTTAAGATAAATTACAATACATATATTCATAAAAAGGGATGATTTCTTATACAGCTCTTTAATAACGAAACAGTTATGCCGACACACCATGCAGGAACCGGCGGTATCTATCGATGCTTTCTTTTAACTTATAACTAGTATAGCCACATATGCTTACCGTGTTTGATTTGCTGCGTTCTGTGATATAAAGTACCCACAGGAGAATGTGATTTATATAATCCAGGCAACAGTATGACTACGTTTAAGTGTATGGTGAAATTATGGTACTCTTAGCATCGTTTGTTTATGTATAGTCCAAATTAATTATATGTTCATTTACACTATGTTCTTTTAAATAATTCACTTATTATTTCATACGATATACTTTAATACTAAGCGTTTCCTTTATTTTATCAGTATGATAAAATTGCATCTAAAAATGCTAGTGTAGTGGTATCTAAAGTCGTCAATATGAATATATGCTTGCAAATCAGGTAATAATACTATTTGGGTTTATTCAATCACGATGTATGTAACCATATAGACCACTTTCGAGGCGATAAAACACATGTTTTGCAGTCGTTAATGCAATAGTTTAATGCCCACAATTGTTTCGGATATAAGTGTGCAATACACGTGTTTTTCTTAAAATTAAAATTCGTAGAGGAAAGAACACTTGTAAAATATCAATTCAAGTCCAGTTTTGAAGCTTATTTTATGAAAACAAATCCTGGCATTTGTAATTTTCCATAAATACCATTTTTATGCTGTTTCTTTCTCCCCTGCTTGTCTATCTGAAGATTAACCATACGTCTATATACATCGTGCTGCTTTGCCATTTCGTGCAAAATAAATATACTATATCGCCAATAAAACTAACTGAATAGCACTTGAACAAACAAAACGCCGTGAAAGTCGGAGTCAGAAGACGTTTAATTCATTTATATCCGATTGATTAACACATTAACGTCTTTATGCAATAACTCAGCTGTCGATAAACCTTCAAATCGCAGAAATATAATATTTATAGAAAGAATGGGTAGTTCTTTAGAGACAACTTATATAAACTTTATCAATGACAGCTAATTGCGCGATGTGTGAACACAAGTGTAGTAACTGAATATTACCATTATACATTATTATAATTTATTATACATCATATATACCTTTAATTGCATTACATTACTGTTAATTGAAACTCTTGTTGAACGTTTTGTCTATAACTATAACACCTTTCTAGGTCCGTAAAACACGATCTTTGGGAGCAGGAGCAGGACCGGTCACTACATTCTGGTGTGGGCCTCGGACCGGTCACTACATTCTGGTGTGGGCCTCGGACCTGTCAGTACATTCTGGTGTGAGCCTTGGACCGGTCACTACATTCTTGTGTGGCCTCAGACCTGTCACTACATTCTGGTGGGGCCTCGGACCTGTCACTACATTCTGGTGTGGGCCTCGGACCGGTTACTACATTCTAGTGTGAGCCTCGGACCGGTCACTACATTTTGGTGTGAGCCACTGGCGCTAAATATTGACCGAATGACGTCAAATCCGTGGGCTGCGCTTAGATAGTTGCAATACTCGGCTTCTTTTTAATGTATCTTAACGTTACTAATAGCAATAGTTTGGAGCTTTACAATAGCATTGTTTCAAATCAAATTTTAAAAGAAAATAACACAAGTTCTTTCAAAATATTTCCAAATGGTAATATTGTCTGGATAAGTACTATAGTTGCGGGTAATACCATATTTTATTATAAGAATCTGGTTGACCCACGTGATGTTAATCCTCTGAACATTATGAGAAATAGCAATCTCACAACGGGCTAAATGGCAAAATAGTGATAAGCATTGTAACCCAACTTTTAATATGCATCTCAGTCATCTACAAGTCGAGTGTTGTACAAGTTAAGAATGCCTGCTATTTTTTTCGATTTATTTACTTATGCATTTCTATAACAGTACATATTGAAAATACGATTATGTTTCTCTTTATGTTTCTTTTTTCCAATTATTCGGAACACTATCTGTTGACTCATTAATTTCCGACGATGTATTGGCTTGACCGATCCATTTTACATCAAAACATAGGACAATGACCGACGCAAATCCATCTGTTTCTCCGAAATTGAAAAATCCATTAACGTACCTGTCCACGAAAAAAGTCATCTTTGAAAATGAACACAATTTCGTGCGCATAAATCTAAATTACTTTACAGTACTAAAAAAACTATATAATATTACATTATAATTGTTATTGAACACTCAGTTCAAATGGAAAGTTGCGCTAAATGAATGTTGCACGTAGTGTTAAATATTTATTATAAACAATTATATCAATTATATAAAAATTAACAATCAAAGCAATGGGTGTTTGTCTCTGATTTGCCACACATGTAAATCGCTGCTTCATCTCAAGTTAAATCTTAAACTTATCTAACATGCGCGTGATTTACCTGCATGAATGATGCAAAAGATTTGTTAAGAAAAATGGAACTTAAACAAGACATGTTACATATAACGTCATTTAAAGTTTGTTTTACCACAACAACACAGCCATTATCTAGCTCTCGGCTAATGAAAATTGATTTACCGTGACTTCGACAATATGAATATCATAATTTAATTTTAAAAAGTCAATTTCGGAAACTTAAACCATATTTCCTGTTTACACTTAATGTTTATTTTGAATTTGCCAAGGCGCAGAAATTGTAAATATATGCGCTCGTCCGACAGGTATATTTATTTCGCAGCAGTTATTGTCTGTGGCGTGCATTTGACATAATTCCCTCTGGTGTGTCAGTGTAAATAGCTAGTCAAAGTAGGTATGTGTTTATCAAGATAAACTCTGGCCCAGATTCAGCTATCAGTAACCATTTGTGTTTCTTACAATACGGAGCAAGTGGCGTGTTTACCCATAATAATAGACAGACTAAAATACCTTGAGGACATGAACATATCGTGTAAATCAAAATAATGCATCTTAACCCATTTATGCCTAGCGTCTAGATGAAAAGCCTTGGCAAACAGCGTAGACCCAGATGAGACGCCGCATGACGCCGTTTGATTCGACTGAACTTCTTTGACCACCGTCAGCATATCTTTGTATCGGTTATTTTCGCATCTTATAAACCGTTGAATAACAATGTGTTTTGAACGTATTTAGGAATTTACGTAGTAGCTCGTTCAATCACGCTATTTGTACCAACTGCGATATGTTGGTCTAAACAGCATTTATCGGAAAATAAACTATGCATTTCATGCAAATTTTATATAAATATCGTCAGGTACTATTTTTCTTGTTGTTGATTTTATGTCAGCAATAATGAATTTTGACTATGATTCAGACGGTATGTCATATTTAATGACGAAATGTTAACATAAAACATGTTATAGTATTTGCATTGCAAACGCCATAACAATGCACTACCTTTAACTTTGATATTCTAAACAAGAAAAGTCAACTCAACCTTTCTAGCCAGTCGTTCATGTCCGACTATTTCCTTCCGTACTTATCTATAATGCGTTCCTTCGATTTTAGTAATTCGAAATCATTTCTTTATGGAACTAAAATGCAGGTTTTTATAACAACTGATGTACAAGATGACTCCTTTGTTTTGAAGATGCACATAAGTCTTCAATCGCGCCTCTCAATACGTGACTTTTTACGCAGGATTAAAAACAACATGGATTCGAAATTTGTTATTTACTGCTAAAACTTATATGTGTGACATTACACAGGTGAAATAACATGGTCAAGTCTTTGTCATTCATTTTCGGATCTGTCTAAAAAAAATTCGTATGCTGAAAGTTGCGCCGCAAGATCAGCGGTCGGTATCCAACGGAAAACCTGTTCACAGCAGAGTATGTGTGTTTTCTTTACTCAGTTGAAATTGGTATAATCGGTGACATAAGAGTAAGAACAATTCAAAGTTGTTGATGTGATGTTTTAAAAAACACAAATGTTTGACTATATGTAACTAACACATTTATTTATTATCTAAAATATGTTAATTAAATTGATTATATTTTATGATTACTATTATTTCATGTGCATCCCAACGATGAAGCTTTTTAAAAGTCGTGATAATTATAGCGTAGGTGAATGTTTTTTTCCTACTTAATGGAAATGCCTATGTGATGATCTAATATCTGTGATTTTGATTTGATGAATCATTATATACTCTATTTTATGTCAACCATATTGATGATGCTTACTATGATTTACGATAGTATAGCATAGATAATGCCTTTTATGGTTTCTTGAACTACCATATACGCTGACCTCATCATAAGGGGCTGATTTTGATTTGATTTGATTATTCCTTTTATGCTATTTTATGTCCACCACATTCATGATGCCTTATGTAAGTGGTGATAGTAATAGGTATTGATCTTTTTGTTTTATGTAAATTCTATTTGCGCTCATTATTATTCATTATTTGATTTAGTTTACTCGTGTAGATACGGTTTTAGCACAAATATTTTAGCAAGTTGCCTTTATTACTGATGGAGTTACTAATGGATTTAATCTTTATTGTAATCAAGCAATATGGTTAATACTTAATGTGTATACTTTTTTTGCTAAACAATATACTGTAATAAATACCATAAGAACTGCAAAGTAGTAGAAAGCATTTTTTTAATTCTACTTTTAAGCTTTTTATCATCATAAGGATAGTAAAACACGATCTCAATTCAAAGTATGTTATTAAAAATTAAATGACTGCATTTTAGTACATAATTGCTATATGAACTACAATCTGCAAAAATCCGCTGTTATGTTGAAACTAAGCATTATATTCCACATCCAAAATGACCGAGGGCACTACTGAACAATAAAAACTAAACGTTTTTTATCAACATACTGTTTTGATAGTCAACCATAAGGGCTTAAAAGAGCGAGGGTTTCTTTTCAAATATATTCTAGTGTTTGGTTCTCACAATAAGTCTTATGTATGCTACATCCGTTTCAGCCAGATTTCGATGTTCCAACCTTATCAATCGCAGCAAGATATTCAATCAATCGTCCTTCACCAAGTGCAACTGGACCTTCGGAAACTTTTTTTGAACGGACAACGAATTTTTTACGACTATTGTTATACAAACTCGGGTTTCGTAATTGTGTCCCCTAGGTTGAAGGCATTTCAACGCAAACAGGAAATCAATAAGATAATTTACAATATCCGACGTGATGTATAATATCGGCATACATCTCTATTATGTCGCCATTTGGCTTTTTGTATCCGCTGCAAATAACCTTTCATATGCAATTTTGTGTTTTGAATGTTATACTCAATCAAATACGTGCAATTACATTTTGCACCAAGCAACATAAGCAGCAATGTGTTTTATTGCACATCTTTGACATGTTAGAATGAAGGAATAATATTTCAATTAAACTGTTAAAGGTGTGTATATGTTTAAATAAGACAAGTATTGAACTACCTTTCTGTTCATTTGCTTACGTTATCAGTTTTAACATTTTGATAATTAACATGGTGTCGAGGAGTTAATTTGCCTATTTGCAAATGCCTAATCGGTAAGTTATGTTCAATGTATAGCGGGTTCGGGTAACGCTGTTTTGATGATAAGAAGATGATTTCCCGTGTGCAACACGTCGTCCTTAATATCACCCGAAAAAAATCGGCAGCGCTGTTTGGAAGTCGCAATGCAGATCTGTTTAATCTTAATGCAGGCTGTAATCCACTGATTGTGTATGTATGTTGCTGTTATCCACTGATAGTGTATATTTTCTGTTAAATTAATTTGCTAAGTATATTTTTGGTTTTATTACATTGCGTGTATATATTTGTGGCTGCAATACACTGAGTGTTAAACTTCATTGATTTTGTAGCTTAGTTGGACACATACATTGAGTTTTTATCTATATGGCTGCAGTACTTAAAGTTTGTCACTTTGAGGCTTCACTTCATTTATTGTTTATATATATGGCTGAAGTACACTTTTTTACATTTATTATTGCTGCAATACATCTAGTGTGTATTTTTGTTGCTGAAGTACACTGCTGTTGTTTCGTGTATACCAGGTCAAACTCATTGCAAAAATAACTCATTTGTTAAGTTTCTTTTTAGCGTAGTCAAGAAATATGACATTAAACTATCTTGTAATAATATTGTTATGTAACAATTTAGCATTTAATTATGCTGGAAAATAACATAAAATCGAAACGATCCCATTATTGATATACATTTTAAATTTGCTTTAACGTGAGTATTTTTCAATAGACGTGCGTTAATATAGCAGTTGATTAAACAAATTACTTCAACATGCAATCATAATGTTTTCTACTTCCAAAATGCATGACAATGTGACACATAATGATTGAATAGTAAAACTGTTATCGAATATTAACAAATTGCCAACAGAGCAAACCGTGTTCTTTAGTATTTTTCTTTCAACTAAAAGCTTGTAACAGGCAATGTCAGTGTTTTGTTTAAGTTTTAAACTGCGCTTGTTACGAATCTAAACAGACAATTTATTCGCATTTGGTATTTACAATCAGTACAGTAGTAAAAACTTGTCTATCGTCATTCATGTATGTTTATATAAGCATTTTGGGAAAACATATAATAAATTGTCCTGTTAAATCCCCATCATTATAGCATAATTTATATTAATAGATCTCTATTTTGTATTAGTGTTTTCGTACAGATATAATGACATGCGCTCTGAGATCATCATATACGGACCCAAATTACATAAAATATAGGCATACAGACTTGAGGCTGTGCTAGACAATTAATTAGTGGTAAAATCTTTGTATGAGTCCAAGATTTTATTTATAATTAACAAGTCTTTCAATTAATTTGTAGATTGTATCATTATTGAATAACATTTACATATCCAATGAGGGGACGGTCGTATTGTTTATTTGATCGAAACAGGCTGTTGCTGTGAAGAGGATACCTTTCAAAAACTGAGGGCAGATACTGTCTTAAACTACAAATGTTACATGCATACAATACACGTATTGAAGTTTTTTGCGTAGTATTAAAATACTAACTCATTACATGGGAAAAAACTTAATTATTTCATCTGTAAAAACATCATTATTGATTGCTAGTTATTGATTTGAAAACAAAAAGGAATTTCACGGTTATCGGGCATGACTAGTTGATGAAACAATATGGTTATTACGTCCATCGTCGGTTCTTCTGTATTTACATAAATTGGTTGTTCATATGCATCAAAGATTTTAGCTCGTAATGGGAATGAGAACTTTAATTATGTTGTTATTTTCAAACAATATTAATAATTTATAGTAAAATGTTATGTAATGTTCATATGTGCAGGTATCGATGCGAAACAATAGTTTTCAAGAACTCAGACAATAATCGTGTTGTTGATTATTAACCAGAAAGGAATCGTTAATGTAAAAGGTTTGACGATCATACCCTGGTTGACATTAATTATATGTCTATGCTATTTAAACAATATGGTTCGTTCTTACAAGAAAATAAGTGTCAATTTCATTAATAGGTGAATTAAACAACATAACAAACGTTGTTTGTTTAATTTTCCGCGAGAACCAAATCATTGATTTCACAATTTATACATGAAGAACGATGCTTATTCATCAATATATCAAGATTCAGACCACGTTACCTTACTGGCTCGCACAGTTTAGATAGAGTAACGTGCTCCCACTGAATGTCCCAATGATATATATGACCAGTAAGTGTTTGGTAACTACAATATATGATTTTGCTAAATATATATAAATTGGTTTTGCTTTATTGGTTCATACACAATTTGTATTTTAAAGGTAAACCGTTCAAATTATAATTAAAATAAATACACACTTTACTTTAAACAAATTGCTTCAATTATAAACGTGTACGACTCACAATTTGTCAAACCAGTGTATTTCATGAATCTAAATATCTTCAGTGATATGCACTTAAATTATCATATCGCTGGTTACGCCTTATTTTCCTCAAATAATAATCACACGACTCGGATTGCTTCCTTATTAATATATATTCGTATAAATGCTAGGAAGTCGAGGTTCTTAATAATTGCATAGCCACTTAATTTCCCGAGGGTGCAGTACCATATAGTGAAGACTGCAAGTGAAAGGGCTTGAGTAGAATGGAGGCATATACGCTCTTTAACTTATTTATCTTTAAATATTATGTATTCAACACCTACATGATATATCACAAGTTATTATTTTAAATCAGAAAACAAACAATTTTTCTATCAAACGTGAAACACAACTGCAGACAAGTATACTGTTTAATTGCACTGAACGCGAATACAAATAATACACAAAACAACAATGAAAATCATAATTAGGAATTACTTAGAGCAATATTAGACACAATGCGATACAATAACGCTCTCAAGTTAGGGTTCGTTCCCTCATATATACGATATTTTAAGTATCAAATCTATAAGTTTGAATCACGTATTTAAACATTAATTTACTTTAAATAGTAAGACGTTGGTACCGTATTGAATTATAAAATAGTGTCGATTTTTACAGCAGCATAGTTTTCTTTTTTCTTTTCTTCTCTTTGTTTGGATCGGCAACATACTCCGTTTTTTAATTGTCATTACCACTGTTTATTATCGTAGGTGTCATAGTTTCTTTAGTTTAATAAAGGTTCGCCCGGAAAAAAATACACAGAAAATATGAACAAAGTAGCGCTTTAATAAATGAACAAAGCAATCTTTACGCCGGGAGTTGTGAACATTAAACAAACTTATTCTTCTGTTACAAATGGTTTATGATTAACGTTTAAGAGCAAGATGAATATGGCAATTAATTATTAAAGGATATATCCTGCGATTTAAACACCAGTCTCCGTAAGCATTCCGTCAAGTATATGTTCACACTACACGGTTGATAACTCTATTTATTTCAATCTGTGTTCATATAAATACGTAAGTCTGCTGTGCCTGTGAACAATATCGGTTTCTTCAGTGCAAATTAATATTTATAGGTTTGAAGAAAGAGAGGACGTTTACACTCTATGAAGAGAGCTTAGACATGTGATAGATCTAATCAAAAGGTATATCATATTAAATATTCATACTTTTAAAGTATTTGTTCACGGCTTGAAAATGATTTAACATCTTGATTTATTTTAATCTAGTTCAAAACCATTTATGGCGGGCCCTCCATTTGGAAGTGGTCCATGTAAAATCATTGTTTATGTTTGGAAAATAATCATTTGAACCTGATGCTTTTACAGACGCTCGAACTGTTATTAATACATGTTTACAAGCATATTCAATGAGTGATTTCAAACCAAACGTCCGCCATGCTATACTTTGTTCAACTGAGTCGAGTTACGGGGCTAAATGCATATGCATAGTGTTGTTTAAAATCAGCACGTGATGCTCGCAAAGATTATTCAGGGACAAAATATCTCGCCTAGACTCTCCATTAGAATATACTTTCTTAGCGAATCATTCAATACATGCGGAGTTTGTCGTTCCAGATAAGTATGTGACGTACGTACAGTAATTAATCTCACGACTTTTGATTCCAAAAGCATTGAGTACCAGGCACACATCAATTTGCGATTTTTTGTCACAAGCGTATTCCAAGTTTGTGATTTATATAATGAATATAGCAAAACAATAATTTAATATATTTCTAGCTGCAGGTCACTTTGAATAAAATCAAAGTTCAACCAAGCGAAACAGCCAAACATTGTTGCGTGAAGACTATTAAGGCGGCATCAATTCAATGATCATTTTCGAAGCCGTCATTATTATATTTTAATAATAATTCCATCTAATCTTTCATTCTGTGAGCACAATATTACCTGTACCCGTTAACGAAACAAAATATGTATAAGGCACTGCTCGTTGAACAGCACAATTTTTCATCTGAAGAACCACTTAAAAGTTTTATTTTACACTGGCTTCCAACCAAAATGAATCAATGTAATAAATAGAAGTCACAAACAACTCAAACTCTTTAAACATACATCGGAACAAATAGATGCTTGATAAAAAATGTATTTTTAGAAACATTTGAGGTTACAAGTATGAATATTGTTAAAGCTTCAAAACACGTCAGTCATATACATGTAACCTCATTATCTACACATGTGTGTATTTATTACATAAGTTGGGAGTTTATGTGTTCAGATAGATGTAAGATCCAGTGCATAACATGGATTTCTGGATGTTTATGTCGAATAAACAAGCAAGTACTTACGGATCATTACGCATTTATGTTCGTAAAGAGATTTGAACAAAATCGAAAACAGTATATAACCGTATGATACATTTTTCTACTCACATATACAACTGGCATTGCTTAACGCGTTAAGAGATGGTTTCGTGTTCCAATTATTGCGATTATTAAAGATACGACACGTTACTTCGAACACATTGCATCTTGCAGGAATGCAGACGCATCGACAGAAAGAGGGTTTCGACAGCAAATGTTCGACAAAAGATTCTTTCCACAATGCAAACAAATCCAACTATTCACCCTTTAGCTAGGCCCCAATGCAAATGTTACACAAATGGTACAGGCACACATATGATATGGGGAAATTAATGGAATATTTTCGGAAATCAAGGTATAGTTGCGTGTATGTTAAAAAGTTTATCAAGTAATTCCGCGCCTGAGGCTGCATTATGTAAGGATCCAGAGTGTCCCAAAACTAGTACCAAATTCATATTAACCCTTTGCATGCTGGGAAATGTGTCGTCTGCTAAAATGTCGTCTTCAGAATTTCTAAAATTAGCATTTTCGTCGATTTATTTCAAAGAATACTATCAGCATAGCAAACAATTCGGTTCCAACACTGAAAGGGTTAACATGCAAAAGAAGGAATGATTTTCGATTAAAAGGGGGAAACCGCAAATGTCCGATATGGTGACTGCAACCATGCTAATATGTGCCGGGATCAGGGATCGAACCCGGGTCACCTATATTATATACATGCGGGAAATGCCTGACAAAATTTCGTGTATATATTGATTAGCCAATAGATGATTTATACAAGTATACATAACTTTTGAATACTCTGTGATTGAGATTTGGGAATCAACAGTCATTTGATATAATAACGGTGCTGTCAAAAGCGACCTGATAACGGTCGATATCATAAAACAAACAACGCCGACATTCTAACTGATTTTAAAACGAGTCGTTTGATTGTTCGAACTTAATTGCAGGCAGAGTTTGAGACTGACACCTATAAGAACAGAACAGAACAGAAGCAAATATTATTACACATACACTTTACAGTTTCTAGTGTTAAACAAAATGATAATACATAAAACATGAATATGGTAAGTCGTTGTTTTTTCTGACAGAAATATCATAATTTGGTGATGGTTGAACATTACAGATATCTAAGACAAACAATTGAATATATTTTAAAAAGGGATTTTCCACAGAATCCCTTTTAAAATGGCCATTTTTAAAGAAATTTCTTTAGAATAAACCCACATTTTTCTCAGTTTTTATAAGAAAGTACAAACAATGTTACGCTGGCAGTACAACCCTTCTTACATTCAGACAGGAAAATTGAACTGAAATGTTACACTGGCGGTACAAACTCCCAAAGGTTTATTATCACATCAAAACATAATTCAATATTATGCTGGCAGTACAACCTATCAAAATTTTATAATCACTTTCAGAGAAAATATAACTAAAATGTTACGCTGGCGGTACAAACTCCCAAAGGTTCATTATAATATCATCATATAAATGATAAATGAGCTTAAAAATGTTACACTGGCGGTTCAACCTTCCAAATGCCTTTATAAAATCAACAAATAATTCATTCTACTCAAAAATTCAACTTAAACTGTTACGCTGGCTGTACAAACTCTCCAATTTTATAATCACTTCAACAGAAAAATTTAACTGAAAACGTTTGCTTGCAGTCCAAACTCCCCAAGGTTCAGTATAACATCAACAAATAATTCAACTTAAATGTTACGCTGGCGGTACAAACACCGAAAGGTTCATTATAACATCACCAAATAAATAATTTCACTCAAAATGTTACGCTGGCGGTAGAAACTTCCAAAGGTTCATAACATCACCAAATGAATCATTCCACTTAAAATGTTACCCTGGCGGTACAAACTCACAGATTCATAATCACTTTGACAGAAAAATAAAACTAAAATGTTACGCCGGCGGTACAAACTCCAGGTTCATAATCACATAGACAGATAATTCTTTGAAAATGTTACGCGGCGGTACAAACTCACAAAGGTTCAGTATAACATCACCAAATAAATCATTACACATTAAATGTTACGCTGGCGGTACAAACTCTCACAACTCATAATCACTTTGACAGAAAAATAAAACAAAAATGTTACGCTGGCGGTACAAACTCCCCAAGGTTCATAATCACATAGACAGATAATTCTTTGAAAATGTTACGCTGGAGGTACAAACTCACAAAGGTTCATTATACTATCAGCAAATAAATCATTCCACTTTAAATGTTACGCCGGCGGTACAAACTCACAAAATTCATAATCACTTTGACAGAAAAATATATATGTTACGCCGTCGGTACAAACTCCAGGTTAATAATAACATAGACAGATAATTCTTTGAAAATGTTATGCTGGCGGTACAAACTCACAAAGGTTCATTATAACATCACCAAATAAATCATTCCACTTTAAATGTTACGCTGGCGGTACAAACTCACAAAATTCATAATCACTTTGAGAGAAAAATAAAACAAAAAGGTTACGCCGGCGGTACAAACTCCCCAAGGTTCATAATCACAGACAGATAATTCTTTGAAAATGGTACGCTGGAGGTACAAACTCACAAAGGTTCATTATAATATCACCAAATAAATCATTCCACTTTAAATGTTACGCTGGCGGTACAAACTCACAAAATTCATTATCACTTTGACAGAAAAATAAAAATGTTACGCCGGCGGTACAAACTCCCCAAGGTTCATAATCACATAGACAGATAATTCTTTGAAAATGTTACGCTGGCGGTACAAACTCACAAAGGTTCATTTTAACATCACCAAATAAATCATTCCACTTTAAATGTTAGGCTGGCGTTACAAACTCACAAAATTCATAAAAATCTGTCTATTTTACAAATGGAATGTCCATGAATCCCAATTAAAAGGGGTGTTTTACAGGGTTTTTCTACTTAAAAATCCATTTTTTGTTATAATTTCGACATGCTAATTTATTGAAAACAAAAAAATATTACCCCAGCTTAACAAAATTCATTACATTTTAACTCAAAGGTGAATCGCTTGCATTCCAAATGATTTCTTATTTCCAGATCAAAACTGTAAATGTTATGCCAGTGTAACAAAATTCCAAACATTTCAACTCAATGTGAATCACTTGCATTTCGAATGATTTCTTATTTACAGACCAAAACATAAAATGTTATGCCAGCGTAACAAAATTCCAAACATTTTAAATTAAAAATAAAATGCTTGCATTTCAAATAATTACTTATTTACAGACCCAATCTGAAATGTTAAGCCGGCATAACAAAATAAGTAATATTTCCACAGAAAGTGCATTGCTCTCAAGTTCCCTATCAAGCTTTTTACAGACCCAAATTCAAAATAATATGCCAGCTTAACAAAAATCCAAACATTTCAACTCATAAGCTAATCTCTTGTTTTTCCAATAATTTCATATTCACAGACCCAAACCTACATGCTATACAAGCGTAACAAGATTCATAACATTTCTACAGAAAGTGAATGGCTGATAAATGTCCAAAATTCCCTATTTAAAGACAAAACTTTAAAATGTTATGCCGGCGTGACAAAATTTAAAACATTCCAACTCATAAGCGAATCTCTTGCATTTCCAATAATTTCTTATTTACAGACCAAAATCAAATATTATGCCGGCATAACAAAATTCATAATAGTTCAACTCAAAATTGTATCTCATTAACAAATATAAACATAATACACAAAAATAGTTGTTCTTGAAGTGTAAAGCTATTAACATATGGTTTTAGTTCATGGGATTTTGTTTTATAAATTAATATTCTATTAAAAAAAATTCAGAGTTTGTCTGATGTATTGAACATTAAACATCTAAAAACACATCAAAAATGCAAATATAGCATACATAATTTATCATATTCACAAAACAGCTGTACATGTGTGTCCAAATTATAATCCAGACGTGTTTCTTGCTCACATAATACCCAGGCAGCAGTAACAGTCGTGCATACAGTCACACCTTAAACACAATTATGTACTTGTACATATATTCATTAACATGTGTATTTAAAGGTCTAATTGTAGTACCGCAAAAGTGTCCTTTTGGTACATAAATTGTTATATACATACATTTATTTTTAAATATTATTTTGCAATTTATAACACAGTGTCAATGTGCAAAACAAACCAATCAGAATACCCAATTTCAATGTATTTTTCTTTCAATAACATTTACAAAGTGAGGTTATAAGATTAAGAATACTTTAAATTATTCCTGATGATGAATCAGAAACATTTGAATCATTTGAAACTTATTAAAGTTTCTTTAACTTTAGCTAAAACACACCCATACCATATGCATATGCCAAGATAATTCTTAATAATCTATTTATGAAGTGAAAACACCAGTTGGGAACACATTTTCCCCATCTATAGGTGGTAGTAGAGAAGTATGGCCATGTTAAATGTAAACAAAATCAGCTAACAGTACTCAATTATTTTATTGCAATATATACACATTTATAGAGCTTGCCCCCATGTTTATAAGAAAATAAATAATTTAATAGAATAAGATAAACACACTTTTCTAGTTGTAAAGGTAGTAAATATGGCAATATGTCAGGTTTCTAATTTCTTTAAAGGGGCCTTTTAAAGCTTTGGTAAATTGACAAAATAAAAATATTTCAGATTCGCATATTTTCATGGTAGAAATGATATTTGACAGGAAACAGTAATACTGAACATTTAGCATGCTCTAAAATATCCATCATATGCATCTTTTGATGATTTAAAAACTTGAAAATTATAAAGCGTTGCAACGTGTAACGATTGAATGGATGGCCTATCGGTCTAAGCGATAAGACTTTTACACCAGGGGTCAGTGGTTCAAGCCATGTTCTGAGTTACTTGTTTTCTTTTTTAAATTTCATTCTTGTTTTTTTGACAGGAGCTTTTTAGATCCAATTTTCACATTTATCTATATAAAGCATTTAATGACAAACTTCAATACATGCCAAAATCTGTGAAAAGGCCCCTTTAATATTAAATACAAGTCATCAACCAAGATTGTCACAAATCATATCTAAGTCAGAACTTATGCTAATAAGTACACACCTGCATGTCGTCACCTTCAATGAATTGGCCATATCTTTCTGCATTTTTATCAACTGAAAGAAAAGTAAAAACATAAGAAGCATAATCCTCTTGAATAAAATGGCTGTCTGTTGCTGATGAGTGGGGGATCAAAAATCTTCCTATATTTTTCTACACACAAGATAAGTGTTATATAAAATCAAGTAGACATTTCCATCAATTTAATTAGCATCAACATAAAATATACTCATACACTATACTAGCTGATGATATTTAACTTTTAATACAAACTGAGTACAATTATGTTTACAATTTACCACTACAAATTAAAGTTATTGAAAATGGTATAACATTGACTTTATTTATCTACTTATACAAAAAACTAAAGAGTTTTTTAGGAACATACCTATTTGTTTCTTAAATATTGTTTGGCCCAAACATTCTTCGGGAGCATTACACTTGTTTATCTGCACCTTTAAATAAATAGTGCATAGTTTTTTAAATTGTGTCATTAAACAAAACTCATGACTTAGACACTCGGTGCCAATAAACTAATTGCCCAACTCGTAACTATATTTTTTTTGATCTGGTCATAGTCTTATGGTGCCATCAATATACTGGTATCGCTGCAGCGTTATTTTTAAGCACGTGTATCAGCAATTCTTACACCTTAATAATCTACTTAAGAACAAGCGCTGCTTCAAAAAATACATTTTAGTCAATACACGCAGACAAAATATCAGCAAGCCATCAGTACACTCTATTTTTAGACTTGTTTTTTTAGAAAGATAATGTCTGCTCCAGTAGTTTACATTGGATATGTTGTTTGTTCATATGGTTATGTATAACCATATAACCAACATACTGTTGTTAGTGTTTGTTCATATGGTTATGTATCTTTGAATCATTTTGCTATTTCAGTGTGTGTTTTATGGACCCCATTGGAAATTATCTTTCATCTTAATGGGTTTTCCATAGGTCATAAGCATTCATGCTCATATGAATCTACTTAAGTTACAAAATTCCCGTATAGACGATTAAATTGTTATTATTTACATTGGGAATTTTCCGCGCATGCGCACTGACTGGTTGGCTAAAACACTGGTTACAGTAATGTAAAACATGTATATAAGACTTTTGTATAGTCAATAAAACGATAAAATAATCCGAAATAAACATCAAATCTCTTAAATAATGGCGCAAATAGATTATATTTAGTACCAATAATTTTTTATTCACAAATATATTTTCGTCTTAATAAAAATACGAATTAGTTATTAGCATCAGAGTAAACGTGATCGGAAGACTAAATACTGAAAATCTCACAAAACAAAACAAACAAGAGCTTGTCACAGTAGTGCCAAATCCCCGCCGAAAAGTGTTTGCTTGTATGACAACATTTGTTTTAGAGAGTAGAATAATATTTGTAAAAACAAATAAAGGGAGATAATTCATTATTCTCCGGACGAAAATTTTCTTTGAAATTAAATAAAGGGATATAATTCAAACACTAAGGTATATAGAGTTATGGTTCTTAGTCACTGCACTTCTCCTACTTGCCATCTGTTTAAGTTTGAAGTTTCAAGTAAATCCCTTCAGTTGATTTAGAGTTATGCTCCGGACAAAAAATTACTTTAACATTATATAAAAGGGGAGATAATTCAAAAACTAAGGTAGATAGACTTATGGTTCTTGGTCACCGCACTTCTCCTAGTTGCCATATGTTAATTTTTCAAGTTTCAAGTAAATCCATTCAGTACATTTAGAGTTATGCCCCTGACAAAATTTACTTTAAAGTTATATAAAAGGGGAGATACTTAAAAAACTAAGGTAGATATAGTTATGGTTCTAAGTCACTGACTTTTCCTACTTGCCATCTGTTTATATTTCAAGTTTCAAGTAAATCCCTTCGGTACATTTAGAGTTATGCTCCGGACAACAATTTACTTTAAAATTATATAAAAGGGGAGATAATTCAAAAACGGTTCTCAGTCATTGCACTTCTCCTAGTTGCCATCTGTTTATATTTCAAGTTCTAAGTAAATCCCTTCAGTAGATTAAGAGTTATGCTCCGGACAAAAATGTACTTTAAAATTATATAAAAGGGAAGATAATTCAAAAACTAAGGTAGATAGAGTTGTGATTCTTGGTCACTGCACTTCTCCTAGTTGCCTTCTGTTTATATTTCAAGTTTCAAGTAAATCTCTTCAGTAGATTAAGAGTTATGCTCCGGACAAAACTTTACTTTAAAATCATATAAAAGGGGAGATAATTCAAAAACTAAGGTAGATAGAGTTGTGGTTCTTGGTCACTGCACTTTTCCTAGTTGCCATCTGTTTATATTTCAAGTTTCAAGTAAATCCCTTCAGTAGATTTAGAGTTATGCTCCGGACAAAAATTCACTTTAAAATGATATAAAAAGGGAGATATTCAAAAAGTAAGGTAAATAGAGTTATGGTTCTTGGTCACTGCACTTCTCCTAGTTGCCATCTGTTTATATTCTAAGTTTAAAGTAAATCCATTAAAAAGATTTGGAGTTATGCTCCTGACAATGTTTCAGCCGGACGGACAGACGGACGGACAGGACCAATACCTATATCCACTCTGAAATTTTTTTCGGCGGGGATAATAAATAAGCCGTCATCTTTGTTATAGTAAGACTTTTATAAATGATATTTAAAAAATAATGAAACATACATATTTATTTGATCACAATTATAAGTGGTGTGGATATTGTTATTGTTCATCAGCGATCGAATGTGTAAGAGGTGCATTTAACCAATTATAAAACAAAACCCTAAAAAAGCGGAATACATAACATTTGTTAAATTATATCATTTTCTTTTCCATTGAATGAATTTTCATTTCATTTCCATTGAATGATGATATTGATTATTTTTAGCATACACATGGTAAAAACACCCTGCATATTGTGCAAATTAAACTGTCTTTGCATGTATATTGACTTTTTTTAACTAAGTGATAAGGAGTGATACATGTAACAATCAAGCATTTTATGATAAACAGGCTTTTTCCGCTCCATTTTGGGAAAACGCCACACTGGAATTTTGGGAATTTCGCGTCGAGAAAACCCCCATTTTGGGAAAAAATTAATCGCAAAATTGGCTCAATTGGGAAAAATTATCGCATGTAAAAAGTGTTTCTTATATTTCAAAGAAGCCGTTAACTGGTAAATAACGACTATTTTGATAACTTATTATTTAAATTTAACAAAATATTATGAACATGTGTACTAAGTGCAGGTTTTTTAATCTGAATTTGGGGAAAAGGCCGGACCTTTTTTTTAGGTGAAAAAAATTGCGCGAAGCGCCGGATTTTGAGGAAAATACGGAAAGTCGTAAACATTTACATATTTTACAGTTTTTAAAACAAATTCAACGCAACAAATATTTTAATTATGCAATACTTTCTTTTTTCTACACCGGATCAGGTTAACTCATATATTTTAAGGTTAAAAAAAAAAAAATTTTTTTTTTTTGAAATTGGGAATTTTTTTTTCAATTGGGAAAATACAACCAGATTTGCATTGGGAATGGGGCCGAATTTCGGTCCCGTGGCATAGGTCGGAAAAAGCCTGGATAAAAAACAATATATATTTAATTTATTTTACGCAAGCAGTTTTGATTGATTGCTTTCATGATGGTGTTTCGTGCACTGCTGTAACTTACAATGTTTACACGTAATTGCCGATTTAAAAAAAAAATGCTGGTAATCGTTCAATACATTAATTTTGAAGTAGTAAAATTGCTAAAAATTTTAAATTTATAGTTATTAAACAATGTATATTATGATTTAACTGGCTAATATATATATACACTTAATCCTGCTAATCCATTTCGAACTAATATCTTCATTTTTTTTTAAATATGTTAAAATATTTTATTAAAGCAACTGTTACATATTTTGGCTTTGAAATTTGGCTTTAATGACTGCATAATATGCCAAGAGATGACATGGAGGTATTATAAATTGTGTTTAATTACCATTAAATCATCTGCCAAATGTGGTTTATGCAGGCACCCCAAGTATAGGTCCCTGATTTAATGACACCATGTTTACTTTGTAACTGTCTGCACAGTATCCGATCATAACGAGATAATCATGCAATTAAAAACCGGGTTTAAAAATTATGAAAGAAACAGTGTCAAAATTGGTGTGAACAATTAAATAAAAAACAATTACATTTATCGAGTGAATTTATTTAATGTGTACCATGGTAAGTTTTTACAGACGTCATGTATTAAGGTTCAAATCAGAACTATGTTGCGTACATAAAATCGATCTATTTGTTGTTGTGTTCATCCTTAATTATATTCTTTCATTAAACTAAGTTTATTCTTAAAGAATTTACATTTTCTGAGATTTTTTAAATCTAAAATGATGTGCTAGGCAGAAAGATCTTTGTGGTAGCCAAATACCGAGCTTGTAGATTGTGTTCTACTCCCAAGTTTGTTTTTAGTAAAAACAAATAATAACAATATAATCGTCCCTAAAATGCATTTCCTTGCATGCTAATGTTTTATTTAGATATAATTTATAAAATTATATTTGATACAGTGCATGGTTATCAATAAACTCGATGATTATGTTCACCATCTCTATATGCGATTATATGAACTCCATCTCTTTTTGCCAACCAGTGGGCGGAGTCTAAACTTTGCAGGTGCGCGCGACGTCACTCGTTTACTCGTCTATTGTTAAAAATATGCATACAGCAACAGCGTTTTATTTGATGCTCTTATAAAATAAATATATATTGGAATTTTAAATCACCTAGGGCAACAACAAATTGATGATGTTTTCTACGGATTTTAGCCAACCAGAAATTGAGCGAGCGAGCGAAATAAAAATAAATTTATTTTTATTCCATTTTTTTTTAATCACAGGTGAGCAAAAAGCGAAAAAAAAAACAAAAACAAATATTGTTTATAAAAATTGATACTTTAAGTTAACATAGCACATATATTGCTCTAATTTGAGTGCAAAAATACTAGTATACATTCTAGTATAATGACTAGTACTATTATATATATTTAAAACAATAGCAGTGCAACAATAAAAGGGAATAATTTTTTGTCAAATCAATTTAAACAAGCAAATTTGTTGAATTGATATCCCCCGCATATATACTTTTGGACACAAAAGTTTTCAGGACGGATGTACAACGCCAACGTGCATCATCCTCTTATCCATATATATACCGTACTCATACCAAGTTTTCAATGACATCCGTCAAAGCAACCACTTCCAAGATATGGCTCCGGACGCACACAAAAAAAAAATCATTTGTTCAAGATACAAAGGGCCATTACTCCGTTATTATCCAATGGTGTATTATGCCATTTGGCGTGCATCATCCTCTTATCCATATATATATGGAAGCTGTCGGAAGCTCAATAAGGCTGTCTGAAGCTCAATAACAAAGCCAATATGAATTCAACTAATTTATGACAATTTTATTAATTAATCTTTAATATTATTCCGCAAGAAAAGCTTGAATTTAACTTTCGAATTACAGGTTTTTGCTATTAAATTAAGTATGAAGTTTTGAAAAATATAAACATTTCTGTTCCATACAACTTTGTCCCTGTTTATATCTCATGCAAAATGCTTTGAAAATGTTATGTAACTCAAAATACCTTTTGGGAAGATTGAACTTTACCGGTTCGTAATGTATAAAAGAATTAAAAAGCGTATAATTTTATCGTTGCTAAGTGCGCAACAACTAACGCAACACAGAATAATCCTTTTTTATCCAATATATTTCTTTAGTATCGGGGGCAACCGCCCCTAAACCCCCGCTTTGTCGATAGTGGTTAACATCTTTGTACTGGTAAAGTTCAATCTAGCCTACCTTTTAAAAGATATGTTGTTAATTTAAAATGAAAATTGAATGTTGTTGCAAGAGGAAATAAGTGCTCCATGCATCAAATTTCAGAATAAGTATTATTTCATTAATATTGTAATATGAAAGCGATACTACTGATGAAGCATAGAAAAATAGCATATAAACTTAGTATATGACGAAAGATGCTTTCTAGACATGACATGATGCAGGAAGTTGACAGGAACGCAATTTGACAGGTGGCGAAATTATGCAAAATTTACCTGAATAACATTCCAGTTACACTGGATCCACTACCGTTGTTTTAAATACAACTCAGAAAGACGATAAGGATTGAAAACTTACTTATTTCCATTAGGAATTGCATTTGTAATGTGTCCCTGATTTCGAATAAGTTTTGCTTTCGGCGCTTCATTGTAGCTTAAAAAGTTTTTATGTATGGACGCTCAAGTATTGAACCTTACTGTTGTGGTTACACTGCACTATTCTTATTGTCGAAAAAGGGAGCTGAAAATATTAGGGGCTGAGTACTTTAAGTATCTTTTTAAAGGTTTAATCTTTTGAACCAAAACTAAGCATACAACTTCAAAATGGCGTCCACAATTGTCGAAATTTTAGATTCTCATGTAAGGCCGAGTTTTTCCTGGTTTCTGATTGACTGAATCTCGTTTTGCCGACCTTTTTGAAAGTTTTTTCTGTATCTGCCTTGTTTTTTCGTATTGGCCGCTTTTTTCTCGTATAAGGCGAGTTTCGATCTTTATTGGCGAGGCTCAACTTGTATTGGGCAAACAAATTAAACGCATTCTCGTAAGTTAATCAATAAAGTCTATATCGTAAAATACATAGGCTAAATTAAACTAAATCATTGAACGAATGTGTGCAGAGCACAAATTGTTGCTGCGGGCGCAACATAAAAATAAAAATATTTTTATTTCGTTTTAAGATTTTTCGGTGCGGGAAATCCATCGAACATGTAATCAATTTGTTGTGGCCTAGTCTTAATTATTTGAAATCTGCGATATATTCTATGTCTCATTTGTCATATATCTATATGTGCTAATGACCTTAAATGTAAATATATATCTGTACAAGTAACTTGAATACGTTACCAACGAATTTGTCCGAAATTACCGCAAGTCCGAAAAAGATCCTATTACATGAAGCTCTAGTTAAAACAACCTATACCGATGGTTTAAATATATGCTCGAGAGCTATTTAATATTGTATGTAATCTTTGTTTACTGCATTTCTCTTTCAAAATAATGCCTTACTTATCATGACCAGATGAGACATACAGCTTTCGGTTAACTGCTTTTCCTTAACAAAACAATAAACCGCCATTTATTTAGTTTGTTACAATCATTCTCATTGGTTATTGTAAAGCTTACTATCCAATCAAAAAACACTTTAATACGGACAATATCGATTGAAAAAACACTGCGTTTTAATCGATTTCGGCTACACTATTTTATTGTTTGTTTCCGAACGTTTGTTTTTCTTACGCTGCTGTACAACGATTTTAGAGGCAATTTCACAAATTATAAACTGTTTATGCATTTGGAACAACAATTTACCGTTGTCACATTCGTAGGTTCAATTTTATCATACGATGCGAATATGAAAGCGATATGGTTACACGAAAGACTTTTTAATAGACATATTTATTGATAGCCTTTTTGGTAACACGCAACTTTATTTTCAACACACATTTATAAACGGCTCTTGGACTGAGGGACCTAGTATAACAAACCGATTTAGTATATGTTTTATTCTTCTATTATATTTGTGTTCAGATTGATTTATACATGGCAAATACCAACTTCATGTGCTGAAAAAGAAACTTTCATCTTTCAATACTTGCTGAATACATTTTGTCTTTTCATACTAGACAACTGCATTTATACTACTACTCATATTACTCGAGTGAGTGCTATTGTGTGTGCATGTGTGTGTGCATACGTGCGTGTGTGTATTTAGATTTATGCAATTTCCAGCTATTTAGCTCACTACTACTACCACTATACCACTACTACTGCTATTACTACTACTACTACTACTACAACTACTACTACTACTACTACTACTTCTACTACTACTACTACTACTACTACTACTACTACTACTACTACAACAACAACTACTACTACTACTACTACTACTACTACTACTACTACTACTACTACTACTACTACTACTACTACTACTACTTCTACTACTACTTCTACTACTACTACTACTACTACTACTACTGCAAGTTATATTACTACTGATTTTTTTTACATGATATTAAGTTCTTTCTATGTAGCAAATCTGCGATGCCAAATGTTTTTAATTACATAAATGGATTTAGTTTAAAGAAGAACGCTTTCCAATCCTAACAACATGAATATTATTTGGACCAACATATGCCCTGTTAAAACGAAAACCCATGTTTAACGCTGTAAACTAAGGGACCTTTAATTTCTTATCGCAAAGCCATATCTTGTATAATGGTACACTACTGCTATGACAAGGAAGGTCAAGGTCGAGCTGTGTGGTATTGTACACGTATTTCTGGCTCATGAATTTTTTAATTTGTTTTAGGTTAAAACTTTATTAAGCCTTTAAATTTTTATATGGTCGGATTTATTAGGAAATGCTTGTGCTTTCTGGATAAGAATCAAGTAAGTCAGACTTTTTACGAATTCATAATTTGATGAGTTTCTCTGAAAAACATCAGTGTATTCACATTTCATCGATATTCGGCAAACAAAATTGATCACAATTTCCTCGTGCTCTCTGTATCGGTGAAAACTACTGTGGATTAATATCCTATTGTCCAACTAATCGACAGTTTCGGTTGAAGTATTAAAGCTAGTAAGTTGTCAAAACCTTTATAAAAACAAATAAGTACACATATATACCGTTAAAATAGTTAAATAGTTAAAACGCATTATTGTTTTTCTCAGCAGTAGATAAGAGAAGAGCCAGACATACGGCATTTACTAGTGTTTTCTGTGTTCATATTTTATAAAATAAGGAAAATAATGCCCTAATTTTGCAATAACTGATCATCTAATATTTAGATAATTCTTTTGCTGCTTTTCAATGCGTATTTGATTGAACATAACTGCTCCACTGTTTATTTGACTCTTCGTATAACAAGTATTTTTGAGATAAATGGCAGCTTTTTCTAATACGGGCGGACGGACGGCGGCTGCGAAACGCAACAGATCAGCACTCAGCACTGACTCCTCCGTTGACGGCGAACTATCGTACCTCGACCTGGATTCAGGACGCGTCATGACGAAACAACCAGAGGGTGAGCGAATTTCAATGACGTCATTACAATATGAGTATATTATGTCTAAATTTCACACACTTGAAAGAGGTTTGAGTAAATTAGAAAAACTCGACAAACTTGACCAGGTGGAAAGTACGTTACAATTGCTAGATACACGACTTGTTGCAATGGAAAAGCGTATACTGGACTCAGAAATTAGCATTAAGAAAGTTGAAAACTCAATACAATTCGTGAGTGAAAAATTCGACGAAATTGCTGCAGAACGAAATAATGATGTTCTTAAGCTGAAAAATATTGATAGATCCTTTCATGACATCAGGCAGGAAAATGACGAAATACGGCGCGCTATTCTTGACATTAAACAATCAAATGCAGGCTTGAAAGATGACCTTGTTGATATTAAGAGCAGAAGTATGCGAGATAATTTAGTGATTACAAACATTGAATACTGGCCAGACGAAGACTGTGAAAATGTTTTACGAAAATTTATTCGTGAAAAGCTAAAAATATCGGACAACATACAATTTGAGCGTGTTCATCGTTCAAACCTGAACACTGCCCGTCCCCACAAATTTGATAATAACGGGCGGCCTGTCCCTCGACCAATCATCGCCAAATTCAGTTTCTTCAAAGACAGGGAGAGGATGCGTGATTACATGTTAAAGGGCACCCCTTATGGCATACACGAACAGTTTCCGGAAGAGATTGAGGCCACAGGCCGGAAGCTGTATCCAATCCTCCGCCAAGCCAGGCGCGACAACAAGAAGGCCGTTCTTGTCGGGGACAGATTGTACGTCGACGGAACGGAGGTCAGAGCTGATGACCAAGCAATACCCGGACTGGGTCCCCAACGAGAACGCCGATCATCTTCGCAGCGAATGGCTTCGCGGAATACTTCCGCTGTGGAAACAACACATCTGTAGGAAAGCCGTGGTGATCGTAAAAATACTGTCTCATTCTGTTGTGTGAATGTATGTGGACTGTCCTCTAAATTACTTGCTCCCGAGTTTACCGATTACATAACACAACATCATATAATTTGCTGTCTTGAAACACACCTTGATGATTTAGCTGTTATTCAATTGCCTAATTATAAATGTATTTTAAAAAATCGGATACAGAACTATGTAAAATAATCAGGTGGAATTGCATTGTTTGTAAGAAATTCAATAAGTGAGTACTTAACCCAAGTATATACTGAAAGTGAATATGTTCAGTGGTTTAAATTTAATAAAATTATTTTTAAAACAGACGAAGATGTCATATTTGGAGCTATATATGTACCGCCCGAAAATTCAAAATATTTTAAGCAGGAACTGTTTGACGAATTTTTGAGCGAATATGAAAATTTTGGTTGTAACAATAAGTATGTAATAACTATGGGGGATATAAATGCGAGAACGGGAAATCTCGATGATATAACATTTGTCGATGATAACATTTTTGATTTTATTGATGTTAACACGGATAACCTATTTGACGTTGATTTAATTAACAAAATCAATACTTACCGTTTTTTAGTTACGCGGAACTCGAAAGATAAATTTATAAATAAGGCCGGCAGAGATATTGTAAATTTTTGTAAAAGTAATGACTGTGTAATTTTGAATGGGCGAGCTTTTGAGGATAAAGGTAAAGGTGAATTTACTTGTCATGAAACCTCTGTTATTGATTATGTTATTTCCTCATCATACTCACTAAGACTTTTCAGCTCTTTTAAAATTGACACTTTTAATGAGTTGCTATCTGACATCCACTGCCCCCTTATTTTCACTTTAAAAGTGCAAGATATTTGCAACAATGTCAATGTAAACCCCAAAAATGAAAAGATTAAACCATGGAATGATGATAAGGCCAATATGTTTGAATTTAATGTTGATGATGACAATAAACGAAGGGTTGTTTCAAAAATGAATGATTGTGAAATACCAGAAAAAATGTTTATTAACGAAATATCTAAAGATGTAGAAAATATACTTATACATTCAGCGAAAACAACGTTCGGCACACAAAATCGTACAAATTCTTTTCATACGAAACCAAATACACGTTAGCCTTGGTTCAATGACAAGTGCAAAGACGCGCGTAAAACATATCATTATTGCAAACGAAATTATCATTTCACTAAAAATCAGACAAACAAATCTGATCTAAACAAAGTAAGCAGGCATTATAAAAGAACATTACGCAACGAATTGATAGTTTTTAAAAAAGAGTTTCTTAAAAAATTGAAAAGTATGAAATCTTCTAAACCGAAAGATTATTAGAATTATATAAATAGCATTAATAAGAAACAACGAATACCGGATGTTGATATAAACGTGTTTTATGATTTCTATAAGAACCTCAATGCTGATGAAACTGATAACAGTGCCGAACCTAATGTGGAATATCCCAGTATCGATTTCCAAAATAATCTTAATGCCGAAATATCTGTAGAAGAAATCCATAAAGCCGTCCGGTCCCTTAAAAATGGAAAGGCATCGGGACTCGATCTCATCATTAATGAATATCTTAAAAACAGTATAGATAAATCAACAGATTTATATTACAAATTATTTAACATGATTCTGACAACAGGTTATCTGCCAGAATCCTGGACAATTGGGTGTATACTACCAATATATAAAAATAAAGGTGACGTGCATCTGCCAGAAAATTATCGCCCAATAACACTGCTTAGCTGTTTAGGTAAACTGTTCACCTGTATTTTAAATAACAGACTTACCAAATATATTGAAACTGTTAATGCTTTAAACGTTAATCAAGCGGGTTTTCGAAAAAAGTACAGCACTATCGATAACATTTTTGTATTACACATGATTGACGAGTATTTAAAAGTTAAAAATAATAAATTGTTCTGCGCATTCGTGGACTTTAAAAAGGCCTTTGATTCTGTATGGAGGGCGGGTTTGTGGTCAAAATTAATAAGATATAATATATGTGGTAACTTCCTAAATATTATTAAAAATATGTATAGCTCCATAAAATCATGTGTTAAAATATCTGGTCAGTGTTCTGAATTCTTTGTGTGTAGCAGAGGCCTCCGTCAAGGGGAAAATTTATCCCCTCTATTGTTTTCCTTATACCTAAATGACCTTGAACATTTTATTACTACACGTAATGATAAAAGTATAGAGATATACGATGCAGATTTAGATATACTCGTCAAAATGCTTGTACTACTTTACGCCGATGATACAGTTCTATTTGCAACTTCGGAAGAAAACCTTGTGTCTGTTTTGAACACTTTTTACTCGTATTGTTGCCAATGGAAATTAGATATCAATTATGATAAAACTAAAGTTATTGTTTTTGGTGATAAAATGAAACGAAAAAGGGATATAAAAATACATGAATACTCATTAGAGATAGTTGATTATTTTAAATATTTAGGTGTGATGTTTTTTTAAAACAGACAATTTTCCTTAGCAAAAAAGCATGTAGTAGAACAGGCAAGAAAAGCAATGTTTAGTCTATATAAAAAAGTAAGAAACCTCGATTTATCTATTGAATGTCAATTGAAACTGTTCGACAATACTATTGTTCCAATTTTAACATACGGGTGCGAAGTATGGGGTTACGGAGACTTATCAATTATTGAAAAGGTTCACACAGATTTTCTTGAACATATTCTTGGTGTTAAAAAAGGTACACCACATGTCATGATTTATGGGGACCTTGGTCGTTATCCGCTTTCAATTGTTATTAAAAAGCGAATGGTCGGGTTTTGGTATGACCTTGTTACAAATGATCAAAATAAGCTCAGCACGATAATGTATAAGCTAATATTTTCTCATGCAAGTCTAAACGATGTTATGTTCAAATGGATCGATAACATGAAATGTATCTTTGATCAGTGTGGAATGAGCTACGTCTGGAATAATCAATATTTTACTGGCACCAAGCATTTACTATTGGCAAAATTAAATAAATTTCTCTGTGATCAATATATACAGCAATGGTCATCCGAAAAAAATTCAATGCCTAAATCTCTCAACTATCAAATTTTTAAAGATACGTTTGGACTAGAGAATTATTTTGAATCTGTACCTGATTGTTATTTACCTTATTTTATAAACTTCCGAATGTGTAACCACCATCTGCCAATTGAAAAGGGCCGGTGGCGAAATATTGAACGTAACCTAAGAAAGTGTCAACTGTGTAATTTAAATGACATTGGCGATGAATTCCATTACATTTTGAACTGTCCTTTCTTTGCAAACCAACGACAGCAACTACTCCCATACATTAGACATAATACCAAAAATGCAATACTTTTTAAAAGAATCATGAATGAAACAGATAGATCAAAATTTTGTAATTTAGTAAAATTTATAAAGACTATTTAAGATTATTTTAAAAATACACCTGGCTGATAGTGTTTATGAATAATTTTGCTACTCGCTTTATGTAATGCTAATAACATGTATGTATGTACATATATATATACATTATTGATAATATACTAAATGTCGTTGTACCCTTATTTCCTTGCTGCATCTGTATTTGTATTTATATACAAATATTATCTGGAGTTGATCTAGTACTATGCTATTTGTTTATATTATCATAGTAACTGTGCTGTACAATGTATATGTTACCTTACCCATACAGCTTGACCTATACTTGAATTATTTTGTAACTCACCTTTATACCTCTTGTTCACATTGTAACACATGTGCTGAGCGTATTAATAAACGAACGAAAAACGAAACGAAACGACAACCGACTGTCTGATGTGCGAATCATAAAAACGTCCCGTGACAATAGAATTTTTTTTATATGAATTCGGTTCTGATATCCATTACATATGTGTTGGTGTTAACCTATAATCCAGGCATGTGTATTAACGTTAATACACATACCTGCTATAATAATACTACTACTACTAATAACTATGCATTATAATGCATCATCATCATCATCATCATCATCATCATCATCATCATCATCATCATCATCATCATCACCATCATCATCATCATCACCATCATCATCATCATCATCATCATCATCATCATCATCATCATCATCATCATCATCATCATCATCATCATCATCATCATCATCATCATCATCATCATCATCATCATCATCATCATCATCATCATAATCATCATCATCATCATCATCATCACCACCACCACCACCACCACCACCGCCACCATCATCATCATCATCATCATCATCATCATCTTCTTCTTCTTCTTCTTCTTCATAACTACTGCAGCTGTTGTTTTACATTTTATTCTGATGATATATATTGCTGATGCTACTGTTACCATTACAAGTACAACACCAGCTATGAATAGTTCAACAACATCTACTACTGCTAGCTATTACTGCAACCTCTACTACTTCTCATGTGATCTCATGTGATTATAGTAAATATTATTGTTGTTGTTGTTATTTCTATAATTTCTTCTACTTTAAATTAAATGCGTAAGTAGAAAGGCAGCTGACAGCGCAGCCAGTATATATATAATCAAAGCATTAAACGTTTCGAACTCATTAAAGAATTGGATTGTACCTTGTTGTATGTTATCATCCATAAATTTATCCTCACTTATCACTGAAAGCACTGATATTACAAGTAATAACACTTATATGAAATGGATAAAAAAAATCCGAAATGAATATACGGCTAAGAGTTACTCGCTAAAATATAACAATTTGTTTAAAATTATGTGTGAATTTTCCTTCCTAAGGTTGCAATTTTAATCGCTTAGAAGTCATCTGAGCAAATAAAAACCCAGCATAATTAAGGGTCTTTTGGAGTGAAATTCAAAGGGAAGTATTAATTGGCAGCTAATTGTTCATCATTAAATTCACACTTAGAAAATCTCGATAACATAAAATTAGCCACAAACAACATCAATATTTTTTTTCCTTCTATCTCTATAAAGCTGCGTTTTACTTCTGATTCTATATTGGCTGCGTTTTTCCTCTATTTCTATATTGCCTGCGTTTTCCAACGATATCTTTATTGACTGCAACGATTTCTATATTGGCTGCGTTTTATGGCCCGATAACGCAGTCTGCAATTTGAAGCGATGTCTATATTGTCTGCGTTTAAAACAACAATTCGTTCAATCTGTACAAACATTTATCTATACATACATACATTTTTATACATTTTATAAAATTATGTGAATACATTTTGAATTACTCTAGTGTGCGTATAAAAAATTATTATGTTTTCAATTTGATTAAGAAAATAATAATACGTGCAAAAATATAAGATTTAATTATTTGTGGTATGAATAAAATAATGATGTAATTGGGTAATTATATAAATTATCACGGCCATCTTGAAACAAAAAAATTAAGGGAGGATGAAGAGAAGGTTTTCACGGGTTATGAAGTAATTAAGGTAAGTTATGTTGCTCAATGCATGGTTGGTCAATTAAATGACATTAAATTAAAGAGACATGTGGAAACTCTGTATGATGCTAATGTTCTTATTTGTATTGTACTGTGTCACTAATGTATCTACGTCCTGATTTTTTTAAGAAATAAAAGATTCAAATATGTCCTATATATATTGTATCCATGTTGTAAATGTCTAATTTATAATATATAATATATGGTACATTAAACAGATTACAAAGATAATAAGTTAGTATTTTTTTATTCAACGGATTTGTCCAGACAAAAAATGAAATCAGTTATTTCGGCCGTCAATCCCATTGTTCCAATACAGTAGCCAGGTGCCAGTGTTTTGAGCTGATAAGAAAGGGATCACCACAGCAGGTTGCTAATACACAGTGTATTCATTCGTGTCTGCTGGCGTTATGTTAGATGTCATTTTTATCAGTTTTAAATTATGTGTAATTTAATTCGCATCTCTACGCTTTACTCAACATTCAATTGCACGAGCATTTAACAAAATTATAAAACATAACGCATATCATTTTACTTCTTTTTATAAATTAGTACGCGTATTATATGTTATTTATTGTTTTTTATTGTGTTTTTCTCAACCAGAAAGAAATAATAAAACTTTGTTATATATAACACGCACTCGGAATTTGACATTTATTTTGAAGCAATCCACAATTTGTGTAGCGGCCAAGCGCAGTATTTATATTTAAACTGAAATTAATATCAAACGAATTATTTCATATTTGTTTATGGTTTTTGTTTGATATGATTTTTTTATTAATCTTGTCTACAATATTTTACAATACCCTGTTTTTATAGCATTAAACGCAATTGAAAATCTTACATTAATTCCGTCGTAAATAATCATTTATTAATACTATTATGTTATTTAAATAAACGCACCAATTATTACAAAAATATTATTGAGTTATTTAAATCGTAAATTCACTTTCACTAGATTTCCATTTTAAATTCAATCTACATTTTTTTGGTTTGGGGCCTAAATTTCTTATTAGAATTCGTTTAAAAATGTTCAGAGGTTGCTCATTCAAGCCCCTTAATTCTTTACCGTAGGCATATCATTAATTACTCAACTCAAAATTAATCCTAGTTTGTAAATATATGCCCCTGATGTTATTGTAAGCCAATAATAGGTGTCAGTAACACCTCATTGTAGGTATAACACCTCTATAAAAAAATCTATACACCGAAACCTACACGGCATTTACTATATAAATCCAATTTTCCGAATTTGTCATTTACCGAAACCTCCAGCACCCATATATACTGGCATTTAAGCGATGAAAAACAATAAGTTTTAAAAATGTATGGACCTTTACCACTTTCATACGTATACTGTTAATTAAAACCTTCGAATTATTGATACAGTCATTCTCGAACTTCACACGTTTTTGCCTTCTATCTCTTTATTGGCTGCGTATTCCTTCTATTTCTATATTGGCTGCGTTTGCCAACGATTTCTATATTGACTGCAACGATGTCTATATATTGGCTGCGTTGAAAACAACAACACGTTTAATCTCTACATACACTATACACACATGCATTTCATACACAATTATGTTAAACAATCATAACAATTTATCTTCTTCTTGAAACATGAAATCTAAATGCGTTTATAATTATACTGCCATTTTAGCGATTAAAAACGATAGTTTACGTCTTATAATTGTTTGGACATGTACCACTTTCATACATATACTGTTAATTATATACTGTGCAACCATTATTATTCGTCAGACATTAATTTTCGTCTTTTTCGTCCTTCGACCGATGGACGAATTCAAGATCCTAACGAACAATCATGTCCCATATTTGAAACAAATAAGACTGAATTACCGTAGACATGAGGCATTTAAATCCAGCGTAATCCACGCATATACACAGGGCTCGAAATTTACACTCACACACTCGCAAAATGCGTGAAAAAAAGATTGCAAGGTAAGTTATAAGCCACTAGTATTTTTGCAAGTAAAGAAATAGTGAAAAAACACGAGTTATATTGCTAAATGCGTTTGACGGCATGACCGCTAAACCGTAGGTCAATTTTTTGAACGTCCGAATACCCATATGCGGAAGCGCGCACCTTGTTTGTAGACTGGTATACTTATATTTCAGATACCCGGATGGTATTGATACAAGGAACATGAAAGATTCAATTTCAAATTGTTTGATATTCCGTTTTAAAATGTTCTAGGTTCCTAAATTCAACTAAATGCAATAACCATTACAAGTATTTAATGAGTTCAATATAGCACATAAAATATATTGTATATTGTCTGCGTAGTCCTTCTTTTTCTATATTGCCTGCGTTTTCCAACGATATCTATGTTGGCTGCAACGATGTCTATATTGGCTGCATTTTATGGCCCGATAACGCAGCCTGCAATTCGCAGTCTGCGCTAAATGCCGCGTTTTATACACACCCAAATAGATACAACTTCACATCTTTGCAATAATAAATCTATTATACATACAAATATAAACATTAAACATTTTGCTATCTTAATACGATATCATTTCAATCGCTGTTTGAAGAAACCATTGTTTATTATCGGTTACCCAATAACGCAAATGTTATGCTCCATTGCCCACAGGCATTCATCTTTCTGGTTTTATGACTTTAATCCGGTTGTAAAAACACGGTGATCGAAGGGTCACATGATAAGCGAAAACAGGACGAAATCTGATATAATACTGCTGTAAAATTGACTGTCCGAAAATTTAGAGTTTTTAATTATGGATAAAATCCGTATGTCCGAAAATTTATAGGCACGAAATTAATCATAATTGCTTTAAATGGGTGTCCAAAGTCTTGAGTAACTACGGTATTGGATTGTGGTGGTATTTTGATAGATTTTACACAAAAATCATGTTGCTATTGTCTTAATTAATAATTCCACACACAAGAGAGTTGCATTGTAAACTTAATAGTATTTAGAAACTCGATCATTGTTGTATGAATCTTGATCTGATTCGTTTGAAACGAACGCTATCAATATAAAGAAGTGAAACTCCAGCTGCTGGAGCAGTATTGAATTTTCATTAAAACAATTAGTTGGTCCTTTATTTAAGGCAAGTGACCGATTGCCCAAACATTACAAAACAGCACAATACAGCCTAATACAAACCAACATAAACACAAAATATGAATAAAGCTGGGAACGGTCAATGCAAAGCATTGGGGGTTTAAACCTGGTTAATCTCACACTTGGCCCAGCAATATTCATAATACATTTAAGTGTAAATAAAATTTAACGTCCTAGCATTGTAACTCAAATTAAACAGTAATAAAAGGGAATTAAAACGCATTCAATTTAATTACTATTTAATTACTCAATTGCATTGAAGATACAAGAGTAACAGAGTTACAACTTTTCGACGAACCATCAAATAAAACTGTTAACAATTGTCAACTGCATTCCTTCTTTATAGAAAAAGATTTGAGAATATAGCGTCATGGAGTTAATATCTCAGATACTCAACGCGCAAATACAGGAAGAAGCAGCAATAATGGGTGTAAAAATTCCATATTACATAGCTTGGTTGTTTATGTGACTGCTACAAAAATAAAAATAATTAAATCAAACAAGAAACGCCTATCAGAGAGAAAATAGAAATAAAATGGAACGTTATAAACCCAATGACCTATGCATGTAGATTACAACTGGGAAAGTCGGTCGTATGACGTCACAAAAATCCATAATGACATAATGACGTGAACAAATTCCAAGGGCAGTACTAAATAAAAATATTAATGGGGCTGTGCTACTAATAAAACAAGTTTAGGTGATTTAATATTAAGAAGCAACTGAATAAAAATGGTAATTCCCTTAAAGCGACATTATTGGAATCAAACAGTATATAGGTGTTTTGACAACTGAAGACAGAAATGATTAGATGTTCGATTTGAGTCCAAATGTAGTTTTCATGCAGATTTGTTCATACGACACAATGACACAATTTTATTCAACAGTGAAAAATGCCTATAATGTAGTTTTCATGCAGATTTGTTCATACGACACAATGACACAATTTTATTCAACAGTGAAAAATGCCTATAATATCACTAATGATTCCAAATTTTAAGGGAATAAAGATATAGTGAATCGAAAACCATCAAACAAGTGTTTTTAAGTACATAAGCATCGTATCCTTTTGATTAAAACAAGTTAATTAAATTGAAAAGTTTGATATGAACATTTGGTTAAACATATTTAAATTTGGGGACACGCTTCAAAACATCTCCGTAAAATGATGGATGGGAGATTCCATCATTTAAATGCCATTTTAAAGAAACATTATATTTTGAAATTAAATCACCATACTTAGAGTAAAATCTAGCAAATTTATTTCTTAGGTTATGATACAAAAGCCTTGTTTTAGCAATTTTTTAGTTACTATTAGATTAGGATCATTAAAATCTTTAATACACGAACATGCTCTGGCATAACGTACCAACTGCGAAATGTAAATATCATAGTAAGGTCCTTTAGGGATGTTGCCATCTAGAAACGGAAAATTCACAATTTCAAAGTTAAAATCGTCCCGTTTGTCGTATAAACTAGTTTTGATCAAATTAGTATTAAGCCTTACATATGTATATAATGCAAATAAATGTAGTAGATTAATATTTGATTAAATAAATTCTGATTATATATACATTGGTAAAATATATGGGCCAATGCAAATAAATTGCTATTTGAATTTTACGCAAGTATAGGTTGCCTCTAATGCAGTACTCCAGCTAGGCCTAAATTCAAGGGCGCCCCGCCCTGCCCTCCCGAACTTCCGCCCTGCCATCCCGAACTTCCGCCCTGCCTTTCCTAGGCCCCACCCCCTGCCGTTATTTTTTTTTTAATTTTGCATATAATGATGAATAAATATCTCATTACAATTCATTGTAATTAATTTATTTCTCACTGTAGACATTATATTTGAATTGTTTAATAAAAAAAAAAATAATGGGAATAATATATTCTAACAATTATTAATGCCATATAAATTAACATGCAAGAGGAAGCATTCCAGAAATGCCCGCGCGCTCTAAAGTGCCCTTTTGACAAAATACTGCGCGTCCACAGTGCCCTTTTGACAAAAAGCCCCCCCCCCCCCCAGCCCTTTTTAAATCCTAGCTGGAGCACTGTAATGTGTTAAATGCAAGACGCTGAATGGTGAATAACAGATCAATCATATCGGACAATATATTAAACACGATGTTTCTAAACCATGTAAACTGACAGACAACATATACTAAGCACAATGCTACACGATTTTATCCCTATACAAATTATCATCTCGTTGACAGCTGTTGACAAGCACTAAAATGCGACTTCGCTATTATTTATTTTTTGAAAGTATGCATTACAATCGACTATTTTAATTAGAATTTTGAAATCTATTTTTATTTTACGATTTTTGCATATTAATGCTACGGACAATCTTTTGCGTCCTTTTTATTACTTTATTGGACCGTTAGCAGACAGACCGTTATGGGCTGGACCGCCTTGACCAAAATTTCTACATGGGCGTTTTCGATCCAGGATTTAAAATGGCGTCGGTTGGATGATTTCGGTAGGGATGCACTTATGGTTTTTACTTTCTGCAAATAAATAAAGGTTGAGAGATATTTGTTATTGTCAGCGTTCTTACATAGAATATTGTATATAAAATAACATTCTCTGTATTGTCGCGCAAATGGTCTTCGAGTAGCCTACCAACATGTTACTGTTTTGTTAGTTCATAGAACTGCAATAATTCAGCTCTCCGGTTTATAACCCAAAGGGTTGCTGAGAGTTGCAATTCGCCGTATGTCCTAAGGTGCAAAATTTGATCACCACTGCAAGGGCTAAGGAACGCTAATCATGCAAAAACTTAACACTGTTTACCTGTCTATTAAAAGCACAAACTAATAAAAGCAAGAAATAATTGCTCTTTATTTAAACTTCATTCCTATAGGTTCGTGAATTCCTATTAGTTTGTGAATTTTTTTATGACGTAATTTTTAAGCCCTCCGTGCACTGCACGCTCCGAATTCGATACAGTTTCAAGCCGAATATATTTCTTTGTCAATAAAATCCGAAAAATGAGGACAAAGAATGTAAGAAGTTGTACTGTCACCATAATAATTGCACACACAATGAACACAGACATAACATCCTTTGAAAAAAGTACCTTTTAAGTAAAAATATTTCCAATATATGTTTTCGAATAATCCGGGTTCCTGTGTTCGCATTTGTCAAGGTCAGTTTACTTTACATTATTGACTCAAGTCGGCGTTGTCATATTTTAGAGGCCCGTTAAGGGGTTTATCGTATACACACGGACATCAATTAAAATCTTATAAACGCCACGGGCATTTTTTAACGTTGTCGGCCAATCCTCAGAGATACCATGTACCCACTAAACAAGAATGCGGTGCCTTCAGAAAAGCTTATGCCATGCGAGTCATTCCGAGACTCGAACTCTCTTCAGAAGTTACAAGCTGTATGGGCTGGCAAGCAGGCAGTTGAAAAGTGTCTCCGGGCAAAAACAGAGGCGCCAACCCCTATCGCGTGCAGATGCCAAAAGAAGATTTCGGCGAATACACAACCAAAACCTGGCGGGACCAAGTGATGCATACATCGAAGAGGTGGAGATGTACGGCGCCAAGAAAAATGTCAATGCCGTCACATCTCAAAGCCAGATGATATGTAAAAGCCAGAGGCCGTCAATAACTGGCATACAAAAAATTCAAGCCAACATTGTTAGGGAAGACTCTGATACCGAATCGGACACGTACGAGTCTGAAAAATGTTGCGTATGTGGACAATTTAGTCCAACAAATCTGGACACAAAACCGCACATAAAAATCGTTAATTGGGGGCAGTGGGACAAGTGTGGGCATTCTGTCCACCTGTCCTTCTGCCATACAAAATCGGTGCTGAGAAGAGGAGACAGTTTCCCTTGCCTACACTGTTGTTAAAATTTAAAGTTGTTTTGAACCGTTTATAAGTTATGCATTCGTTAATAATAAATTGATTGTAAAATCGTTCAATCGCTTATCATTAATGATTCATTACATTCGCTTGAATATACCATTTGAATGCGTTCAGTTTTCATACTTTATACGTTATTTGTTAAATAAGTTCATTATGTATCGAGGATAAGGTAATCGCAAGATAGAGAAACGAAAGACTCTGCGTTTGCCTCAGCAATTTCCCCTCACAGAGCCTCACAGTAGAGCCCGTGCGTTCGACCAATCGAATTCACAAACTTATAGGAAAACGTCTAGCAGATATTGACTTCCAGCTGTAAACTTGAAAATGAAATGCGTAAGTAGAAAGGCAGCTGACAGCGCAGCCTGTATATATATAATCAAATCATTAAACGTTTCGAACTCATTAAAGAATTGGATTGTACCTTGTTGTATGTTATCATCCATAACTTTATCCTCACTTATCACTGAAAGCACTGATATTACAAGTAATAACACTTATATGAAATGGATAAAAAAATCCGAAATGAATATACGGCTAAGAGTTACTCGCTAAAATATAACAATTTGTTTAAAATTATGTGTGAATTTTCCTTCCTAAGGTTGCAATTTTAATCGCTTAGAAGTCATCTGAGCAAATAAAAACCCAGCATAATTAAGGGTCTTTTGGAGTGAAATTCAAAGGGAAGTATTAATTGGCAGCTAATTGTTCATAATTAAATTCACACTTAGAAAATCTCGATAACATAAAATTAGCCACAAACAACATCAATAAGTTTTTTCCTTCTATCTCTATAAAGCTGCGTTTTTCTTCTGATTCTATATTGGCTGCGTTTTCCCTCTATTTCTATATTGCCTGCGTTTTCCAACGATATCTTTATTGACTGCAACGATTTCTATATTGGCTGCGTTTTATGGCCCGATAACGCAGTCTGCAATTTGAAGCGATGTCTATATTGTCTGCGTTTAAAACAACAATTCGTTCAATCTGTACAAACATTTATCTATACATACATACATTTTTATACATTTTATAAAATTATGTTAATACATTTTGCATTACTCTAGTGTGCGTATAAAAAATTATTATGTTTTCAATTTGATTAAGAAAATAATAATACGTGCAAAAATATAAGATTTAATTATTTGTGGTATGAATAAAATAATGATGTAATTGGGTAATTATATAAATTATCACGGCCATCTTGAAACAAAACAATTAAGGGAGGATGAAGAGAAGGTTTTCACGGGTTATGAAGTAATTAAGGTAAGTGTTGTTGCTCAATGCATGGTTGGTCAATTAAATGACATTAAATTAAAGACACATGTGGAAACTCTGTATGATGCTAATGTTCTTATTTGTATTGTACTGTGTCACTAATGTATCTACGTCCTGATTTTTTTAAGAAATAAAAGATTCAAATATGTCCTATATATATTGTATCCATGTTGTAAATGTCTAATTTATAATAAATAATATATGGTACATTAAACAGATTACAAAGATAATAAGTTAGTATTTTTTTATTCAACGGATTTGTCCAGACAAAAAATGAAATCAGTTATTTCGGCCGTCAATCCCATTGTTCCAATACAGTAGCCAGGTGCCAGTGTTTTGAGCTGATAAGAAAGGGATCACCACAGCAGGTTGCTAATACACAGTGTATTCATTCGTGTCTGCTGGCGTTATGTTAGATGTCATTTTTATCAGTTTTAAATTATGTGTAATTTAATTCGGATCTCTACGCTTTACTCAACATTCAATTGCACGAGCATTTAGTAAAATTATAAAACATAACGCATATCATTTTACTTCTTTTTATAAATTAGTACGCGTATTATATGTTATTTATTGTTTTTCATTGTGTTTTTCTCAACCAGAAAGAAATAATAAAACTTTGTTATATATAACACGCACTCGGAATTTGACATTTAATTTGAAGCAATCCACAATTTGTGTAGCGGCCAAGCGCAGTATTTATATTTAAACTGAAATTAATATCAAACGAATTATTTCATATTTGTTTATGGTTTTTGTTTGATATGATTTTTTAATTAATCTTGTCTACAATATTTTACAAGACCCTGTTTTTATAGCATTAAACGCAATTGAAAATCTTACATTAATTCCGTCGTAAATAATCATTTATTAATACTATTATGTTATTTAAATAAACGCACCAATTATTACAAAAATATTATTGAGTTATTTAAATCGTAAATTCACTTTCACTAGATTTCCACTTTAAATTCAATCTACATTTTTTTGGTTTGGGGCCTAAATTTCTTATTAGAATTCGTTTTAAAATGTTCAGAGGTTGCTCATTCAAGCCCCTTAGTTCTTTACCGTAGGCATATCATTAATTACTCAACTCAAAATTAATCCTAGTTTGTAAATATATGCCCCTGATGTTATTGTAAGCCAATAATAGGTGTCAGTAACACCTCATTGTAGGTATAACACCTCTATAAAAAAATCTATACACCGAAACCTACACGGCATTTACTATATAAATCCAATTTACCGAATTTGTCATTTACCGAAACCTCCAGCACCCATATATACTGGCATTTAAGCGATGAAAAACAATAAGTTTTAAAAATGTATGGACCTTTACCACTTTCATACGTATACTGTTAATTAAAACCTTCGAATTATTGATACAGTCATTCTCGAACTTCACACGTTTTTGCCTTCTATCTCTTTATTGGCTGCGTATTCCTTCTATTTCTATATTGGCTGCGTTTGCCAACGATTTCTATATTGACTGCAACGATGTCTATATATTGGCTGCGTTGAAAACAACAACACGTTTAATCTCTACATACACTATACACACATGCATTACATACACAATTATGTTAAACAATCATAACAATTTATCTTCTTCTTGAAACATGAAATCTAAATGCGTTTATAATTATACTGCCATTTTAAAGATTAAAAACGATAGTTTACGTCTTATAATTGTTTGGACTTTTACCACTTTCATACATATACTGTTAATTATATACTGTGCAACCATTATTATTCGTCAGACATTAATTTTCGTCTTTTTCGTCCTTCGACCGATGGACGAATTCAAGATCCTAACGAACAATCATGTCCCATATTTTAAACAAATAAGACTGAATTACCGTAGACATGAGGCATTTAAATCCAGCGTAATCCACGCATATACACAGGGCTCGAAATTTACACTCACACACTCGCAAAATGCGTGAAAAAAAGATTGCAAGGTAAGTTATAAGCCACTAGTATTTTTGCAAGTAAAGAAATAGTGAAAAAACACGAGTTATATTGCTAAATGCGTTTGACGGCATGACCGCTTAACCGTAGGTCAATTTTTTGAACGTCCGAATACCCATATGCGGAAGCGCGCACCTTGTTTGTAGACTGGTATACTTATATTTCAGATACCCGGATGGTATTGATACAAGGAACATGAAAGATTCAATTTCAAATTGTTTGATATTCCGTTTTAAAATGTTCTAGGTTCCTAAATTCAACTAAATGCAATAACCATTACAAGTATTTAATGAGTTCAATATAGCACATAAAATATATTGTATATTGTCTGCGTAGTCCTTCTTTTTCTATATTGCCTGCGTTTTCCAACGATATCTATGTTGGCTGCAACGATGTCTATATTGGCTGCATTTTATGGCCCGATAACGCAGCCTGCAATTCGCAGTCTGCGCTAAATGCCGCGTTTTATACACACCCAAATAGATACAACTTCACATCTTTGCAATAATAAATCTATTATACATACAAATATAAACATTAAACATTTTGCTATCTTAATACGATATCATTTCAATCGCTGTTTGAAGAAACCATTGTTTATTATCGGTTACCCAATAACGCAAATGTTATGCTCCATTGTCCTCAGGCATTCATCTTTCTGGTTTTATGACTTTAATCCGGTTGTAAAAACACGGTGATCGAAGGGTCACATGATAAGCGAAAACAGGACGAAATCTGATATAATACTGCTGTAAAATTGACTGTCCGAAAATTTAGAGTTTTTAATTATGGATAAAATCCGTATGTCCGAAAATTTATAGGCACGAAATTAATCATATTTGCTTTAAATGGGTGTCCAAAGTCTTGAGTAACTACGGTATTGGATTGTGGTGGTATTTTGATAGATTTTACACAAAAATCATGTTGCTATTGTCTTAATTAATAATTCCACACACAAGAGAGTTGCATTGTAAACTTAATAGTATTTAGAAACTCGATCATTGTTGTATGAACCTTGATCTGATTCGTTTGAAACGAACGCTATCAATATAAAGAAGTGAAACTCCAGCTGCTGGAGCAGTATTGAATTTTCATTAAAACAATTAGTTGGTCCTTTATTTAAGGCAAGTGACCGATTGCCCAAACATTACAAAACAGCACAATACAGCCTAATACAAACCAACATAAACACAAAATATGAATAAAGCTGGGAACGGTCAATGCAAAGCATTGGGGGTTTAAACCTGGTTAATCTCACACTTGGCCCAGCAATATTCATAATACATTTAAGTGTAAATAAAATTTAACGTCCTAGCATTGTAACTCAAATTAAACAATAATAAAAGGGAATTAAAACGCATTCAATTTAATTACTATTTAATTACTCAATTGCATTGAAGATACAAGAGTAACAGAGTTACAACTTTTCGACGAACGATCAAATAAAACTATTAACAATTGTCAACTGCATTCCTTCTTTATAGAAAAAGATTTGAGAATATAGCGTCATGGAGTTAATATCTCAGATACTCAACGCGCAAATACAGGAAGAAGCAGCAATAATGGGTGTAAAAATTCCATATTACATAGCTTGGTTGTTTATGTGACTGCTACAAAAATAAAAATAATTAAATCAAACAAGAAACGCCTATCAGAGAGAAAATAGAAATAAAATGGAACGTTATAAACCCAATGACCTATGCATGTAGATTACAACTGGGAAAGTCGGTCGTATGACGTCACAAAAATCCATAATGACATAATGACGTGAACAAATTCCAAGGGCAGTACTAAATAAAAATATTAATGGGGCTGTGCTACTAATAAAACAAGTTTAGGTGATTTAATATTAAGAAGCAACTGAATAAAAATGGTAATTCCCTTAAAGCGACATTATTGGAATCAAACAGTATATAGGTGTTTTGACAACTGAAGACAGAAATGATTAGATGTTCGATTTGAGTCCAAATGTAGTTTTCATGCAGATTTGTTCATACGACACAATGACACAATTTTATTCAACAGTGAAAAATGCCTATAATGTAGTTTTCATGCAGATTTGTTCATACGACACAATGACACAATTTTATTCAACAGTGAAAAATGCCTATAATATCACTAATGATTCCAAATTTTAAGGGAATAAAGATATAGTGAATCGAAAACCATCAAACAAGTGTTTTTAAGTACATAAGCATCGTATCCTTTTGATTAAAACAAGTTAATTAAATTGAAAAGTTTGATATGAACATTTGGTTAAACATATTTAAATTTGGGGACACGCTTCAAAACATCTCCGTAAAATGATGGATGGGAGATTCCATCATTTAAATGCCATTTTAAAGAAACATTATATTTTGAAATTAAATCACCATACTTAGAGTAAAATCTAGCAAATTTATTTCTTAGGTTATGATACAAAAGCCTTGTTTTAGCAATTTTTTAGTTAATATTAGATTAGGATCATTAAAATCTTTAATACACGAACATGCTCTGGCATAACGTACCAACTGCGAAATGTAAATATCATAGTAAGGTCCTTTAGGGATGTTGCCATCTAGAAACGGAAAATTCACAATTTCAAAGTTAAAATCGTCCCGTTTGTCGTATAAACTAGTTTTGATCAAATTAGTATTAAGCCTTACAAATGTATATAATGCAAATAAATGTAGTAGATTAATATTTGATTAAATAAATTCTGATTATATATACATTGGTAAAATATATGGGCCAATGCAAATAATTTGCTATTTGAATTTTACGCAAGTATAGGTTGCCTCTAATGCAGTACTCCAGCTAGGCCTAAATTCAAGGGCGCCCCGCCCTGCCCTCCCGAACTTCCGCCCTGCCATCCCGAACTTCCGCCCTGCCCTTCCTAGGCCCCACCCCCTGCCGTTATTTTTTTTTTTAATTTTGCATATAATGATGAATAAATATCTCATTACAATTCATTGTAATTAATTTATTTCTCACTGTAGACATTATATTTGAATTGTTTAATAAAAAAAAATAAAATAATGGGAATAATATATTCTAACAATTATTAATGCCATATAAATTAACATGCAAGACGAAGCATTCCAGAAATGCCCGCGCGCTCTTAAGTGCCCTTTTGACAAAATACTGCGCGTCCACAGTGCCCTTTTGACAAAAAGCCCCCCCCCCCAGCCCTTTTTAAATCCTAGCTGGAGCACTGTAATGTGTTAAATGCAAGACGCTGAATGGTGAATAACAGATCAATCATATCGGACAATATATTAAACACGATGTTTCTAAACCATGTAAACTGACAGACAACATATACTAAGCACAATGCTACACGATTTTATCCCTATACAAATTATCATCTCGTTGACAGCTGTTGACAAGCACTAAAATGCGACTTCGCTATTATTTATTTTTTGAAAGTATGCATTACAATCGACTATTTTAATTAGAATTTTGAAATATATTTTTATTTTACGATTTTTGCATATTAATGCTACGGACAATCTGTTGCGTCCTTTTTATTACTTTATTGGACCGTTAGCAGACAGACCGTTATGGGCTGGACCGCCTTGACCAAAATTTCTACATGGGCGTTTTCGATCCAGGATTTAAAATGGCGTCGGTTGGATGATTTCGGTAGGGATGCACTTATGGTTTTTACTTTCTGCAAATAAATAAAGGTTGAGAGATATTTGTTATTGTCAGCGTTCTTACATAGAATATTGTATATAAAATAACATTCTCTGTATTGTCGCGCAAATGGTCTTCGAGTAGCCTACCAACATGTTACTGTTTTGTTAGTTCATAGAACTGCAATAATTCAGCTCTCCGGTTTATAAGCCAAAGGGTTGCTGGGAGTTGCAATTCGCCGTATGTCCTAAGGTGCAAAATTTGATCACCACTGCAAGGGCTAAGGAACGCTAATCATGCAAAAACTTAACACTGTTTACCTGTCTATTAAAAGCACAAACTGATTAAAGCAAGAAATAATTGCTCTTTATTTAAACTTCATTCCTATAGGTTCGTGAATTCCTATTAGTTTGTGAATTTTTTTATGACGTAATTTTTAAGCCCTCCGTGCACTGCACGCTTCGAATTCGATACAGTTTCAAGACGAATATATTTCTTTGTCAATAAAATCCGAAAAATGAGGACAAAGAATGTAAGAAGTTGTACTGTCACCATAATAATTGCACACACAATGAACACAAACATAACATCCTTTGAAAAAAGCACCTTTTAAGTAAAAATATTTCCAATATATGTTTTCGAATAATCCGGGTTCCTGTGTTCGCATTTGTCAAGGTCAGTTTACTTTACATTATTGACTCAAGTCGGCGTTGTCATATTTTAGAGGCCCGTTAAGGGGTTTATCGTATACACACGGAAATCAATTAAAATCTTATAAACGCCACGGGCATTTTTTAACGTTGTAGGCCAATCCTCAGAGATACCATGTACCCACTAAACAAGAATGCGGTGCCTTCAGAAAAGCTTATGCCATGCGAGTCATTCCGAGACTCGAACTCTCTTCAGAAGTTACAAGCTGTATGGGCTGGCAAGCAGGCAGTTGAAAAGTGTCTCCGGGCAAAAACAGAGGCGCCAACCCCTATCGCGTGCAGATGCCAAAAGAAGATTTCGGCGAATACAAAACCAAAACCTGGCGGGACCAAGTGATGCATACATCGAAGAGGTGGAGATGTACGGCGCCAAGAAAAATGTCAATGCCGTCACATCTCAAAGCCAGATGATATGTAAAAGCCAGAGGCCGTCAATAACTGGCATACAAAAAATTCAAGCCAACATTGTTAGGGAAGACTCTGATACCGAATCGGACACGTACGAGTCTGAAAAATGTTGCGTATGGGGACAATTTAGTCCAACAAATCTGGACACAAAACCGCACATAAAAATCGTTAATTGGGGGCAGTGGGACAAGTGTGGGCATTGGGTCCACCTGTCCTTCTGCCATACAAAATCGGTGCTGAGAAGAGGAGACAGTTTCCCTTGCCTACACTGTTGTTAAAATTTAAAGTTGTTTTGAACCGTTTATAAGTTATGCATTCGTTAATAATAAATTGATTGTAAAATCGTTCAATCGCTTATCATTGATGATTCATTACATTCGCTTGAATATACCATTTGAATGCGTTCAGTTTTCATACTTTATACGTTATTTGTTAAATACGTTCATTATGTATCGAGCATAAGGTAATCGCAAGATAGAGAAACGAAAGACTCTGCGTTTGCCTCAGCAATTTCCCCTCACAGAGCCTCACAGTAGAGCCCGTGCGTTCGACCAATCGAATTCACAAACTTATAGAAAAAACGTCTAGCAGATATTGACTTCCAGCTGTCAACTTGAAAATGAAAGTTAATTGATGTGCATGTTTGCTGACGAATATTTTTATTGTTTTATGAAACATATAGATATTTTCCCTTTTAAATATCACATTTTTCTTAATAATGCAGACGATCAATGTACGCATGCGCGAGTTTGAATGCGTAGGTGGCCGAACCAACAGGAAAAGTGGCTACTTTGTTATTCTTCGGTACACTTTATCCACCTTATTGGAAAACTTTCGTAATGTTGTCGACTAAAAGTGTCCCTATCGCTGAGGTGGCAGTACACCAATCGTTTTCTCATCGTAATATTTGATGTAACCTAAGTAGTTAACAATGTCAAACAGATGTCAAATATTTACACTGTTCTAAATTTCAACATAAAAATGTCAACAAGATAAGTGTGAAAACATCATTGTGATTTTTAGGTTGCATGCATAGGATGACGTCTGAAGGCTGCCATTCAGGAACAGAATTGAATTCAGGAAATTTTTCAAAAATTGTTTCTGAGATGGAAAGGGTTTATATTATTGTTATTGTCAAAACATTAGCTTAAACTTATTTCAAGGAAACAAATATAGTGGCAACATCTTTTTTGACCAGTGAAACCTCTACATTTCTAATATGTGTTCTCGGGCATTTTTCAGGTTAAGGTTGGAACAAGTTGTTTTCTTCTGGACATGGAAAACTACATGAATGAAGGAAAGGATGCACGTTTGCCATTCTTAAAAAAGTGGTCCACCTTTGGTAAAACATTATAAACTGTTTTACATTAAAAATACAAGTATATAGAAATGTTTGTTAAATTGCTATGTGTGCATTTTATTTTGATTATTGTAACTGTTAGTACCCTTGTATGAATCTCTAGCCAAATTGAATTTAATGTGTATTGACACACTTTAAGAAATATTTGTGCAGATTCAATAAAAAATTTACATCTGATACTTTACAGTCAGCATCTTATAAATAAGTATTGGCTACATTACATGTATATAAGGTCCAAATTATATAATAATCTTCGTGGATTTACAATAAAATGGTAAATGCGCAGCTTGAATTACATGTTATGATATGTGATTTTATATGATTAAGACATTTTTTTGTACAACCAAGGCTTATTTTGCCAATTGTTTAAGTTTTAAATTTAATATCCTAATTAATTGCATTTATATTGCAGTTCAGAATTCCTGTTCTGCAAGTTCAGTTGACTATATGCCGCATTGGGGTGATACCTTAAATGGTATGTTGTTGACTAACTCTGTGTGCTTTTACGGATAATTTCCTTCCATACTTTTTGCTAAGATAGGTAATTGATTAAGTTTGTGTGTTAATAATACAATTTCTTACTTTTTATCATGATGAATGATTGTTTTGTTGAGAAAGCTTTGCCACTCTTGACAACTTCTTATTATAACAACAAACATTTAAAGGGGCCTTTTCACAGATTTTGGCATTTTTTTAACTTATTCATTAAATGCTTTATATCGATAAATGTAAACATTGGATCGTAAAAGCTCCAGTAAAAAATCAAGAATAAAATCAAAAAAAAGGAAAAGAACATTGCCCGGACCAGGTTTCGAACCAGTGACTCCTGGAGTCCTGCCAGAGTCCTGAAGTAAAAACGCTTTAGCCTACTGAGCTATTCCGCCGAGTACATATACATGAAGTATTTTATACCTTATAAAAGCAATCTTCGTAGTTTCACAAAATTTAACGACAAAAACAGAACTCTCCAAATTATTCAATCGTTTCGCTTTGCAACGCTTTATAATTTTTAGGTTTTAAAATCGTCAAAAGATGCATATAATGGCTATATTAGACCATGGTAAATGTTCAGTATTACTGTTTCCTCACAAATATCATAACTAAAACGAAAATTTGCGAATCTGAAACAACTTTTTTCAATTTTGTCAATTTACCAAAGCGTGAAAAGATCCCTTTAAGTGAAGGTAAACTGATTAAGCTGGAGAATTGAAGGGTAATCACATGTAGGATGCTGTATAATTGAGGCTAAATTGTAACATTTTGCATGAAGATTATTAATGTGCATGATTGGTATACATTCAAAGAAACTAATATTCATGTCTTTAAGTAACATATCCTATTATTGCTTCTATTGTGAACAGAGTCTGCTGTTGAAATGAACAACATGGATCTTTCTGACGATGGTGAAGTGGAGATTGTGGCGAGAGAAGATGACACTGCAAGTTAAGCCTAGGAGGAATCCACACCAGAGAAGCTCTCAAAAGTCTGCTAAGAAGAGGACATAGCAAGCTGTCCAGCATTAAAGAGAACTTATATTCACTGCTGTCTACAGCTATAGCATTAATGATGGGGTGGCAACACAATACTGTTCATCAGGGAAAGCAGAAGCGTATCACCTTTGTTAGGGCTGTTTTTGACCTGATTTTATAGCCGAAATCGGCTATATACCCAATAGCAAAAAGTATACTTTTTTCCTAAAATTTGCTCAAAAAATTCCCAATAGCCTTATAGGGGAAAAAACGCTAATGACATCGGCTGTTTCCCTTTTTAACAAAGCGTAGTCCGATCCGGTTTCGTACGGATTTTAGACTATACCTTGATTTGGATAAAGTCGGCATAATTCGTGTACAAGATATTCTCAATTTTGTTCAGGCGCTTATTATATTTGCGATGTAAGTTAAGCGTTTTGTGATTTGGCTGCATGGAAAACAAATATGTCGCACAATTAGAAATATAACGTGAAAAAGATTTCTAAGCAAAACCTTGGCGGCAAAACGAAAACTGTTGATTTTATTGAGCAATCGTCATTATATAAACAAACATCGTCAAGAAGTACAAGTCTTCCCATTGAAACTCATTCCATTGTTAATGATAGTGATTTAATAACAAGTGACTCTTTTGCATCATCATCATCGATTTCCGAAAGCAAAGCGCTGACTGATATTCAACATGTTGAAAGCAGCAGTTCTTCAGAAGAAGATGAAGCGCCTCCTTATAAATTGTGCCTGATGTGACTCAAGACTTTGTGTGAGCTTATTATGTGGAAAACTGTTGATCATGGTTGATCATGATGGTGTTTGTGATTACATGTAAAGATGCTGAACTTATTCATGTAGTTATAAATCCCAACTTATTTTCCCAATGTCTTGAAAATGCCGATAAAATTCCCTATTTTAAAGCCATGGACTATCTTCCCAAAAAGCTGAACAAAGCACTATTTGTTGACAAAGTGAGATTCGACAGGTAAGGCCTGCCATGCCACTTGCCCCTGCAGACATGTTATGATTCTAACAACAAAGTGCATTTCATTTGGTGGAGGTAGATATTTTGTGTACTATGAACTTTTAATCATTGTTAGAGAGGCTGTATTCGGAGAAAACCCGAGGCATTGTAATAGCCTGCTCGCCGTCCGCCGCCGTCGTGCTGAAACCTTTACATTGTCTCTAAAATCAAAGCGCTTCCACCAACAACTTTCAAACTTCATATGTAGATGCACCTTCATGAGTTCTACATGCCACACCCATTTTGGGTTACTAGGTCAAAGGTCAAGGTCACTGTGACTTAAAAAAATAATTTTGACAAGCTTTCGCAGCCGAGCGTGTCACCTGTTATGCGGCGCTCTTGTTTTTCTATAAATAGTGGTTTGATATTTTATATATGTCATTTTTACTAGCTTGATCTCTTCAGTCCTATTATATTTAAAGTTTAAGTTTGGACAGTTTTTATTTGATTGGTTTTAGTTTTTATGCCCCCGAAGAAGGACATATAGTGATCGGACTGTTCGTCCGTCTGTCCGTCACACTTTGCGTTTAGGTTTCGAAAAATGCTCATAACTTCTATGTCCCTTGAGATGCAACCTTCATATTTGGTATGCATGTGTATTTGGACAAGACCTTTCTTAACGCACACACATTTTGACCCCTTTGACCTTGAACTTAGGGTCTGCATTCAGGTTTCCAAATCTGGTTTAGTTTTCGAAAAATACTCATAACATTTATGTCGCTTCAGATGCAACCTTCATATTTGCTATGCATGTGTATATGGACAAGGCCTTTTCATGTGCACACAAATTTTGACCCCCTTGACCTTGAACTTAGGCAATAGGATCCGCGTTTAGGTTTCAAAAAATGCTCATAACTTCTATCAAAGCGTTTTTCGGGGGCATATGTCATCCTATGGGGGCAGCTTTGTTTAAGTCCTATAATATGTTTGAGTAGTCAGGAGAAACAATGAAGTTTTGTCCATACTATATATATTAAAATAGTGGCAGAATTGTTTATTAATGCAATTACAAAATGCAGCAAATGCATCTGTTAAAGAACTTAGGATGCTTATAATTGGTGTAAAGATTGTTTTAATTAAACATTGCATTTTTAAAATGACTTCACATGTGTAATAAATGTATTGTTTTTTATTTTTATTTTTAGAACTTATTTAAGTTAGTCATAAAAAATGAATCATTCACACTATTTCATATATTTCTAACCTACTGACTGGTGGATTTAGTACATAATAGTTGGAATTTCACTACTTGAAGGTTTGCACATCTTTTTTAGCTCGACTATTATATATGAAATATATATAGTGGAGCTATCCTACTCACGTAGGCGTTTCCTTTTCCGTTACCGTTAGCGTGCAAATGTTAAAGTTTTCGTACTACCCCAATTATTTTCCTTGTCCCTTGACATATTGCTTTCATATTTTGCATACTTGTTTACCAACTTGACCCTAACCTATAAACAAGATAAGACAACTCTATCAAGCATTTTGTCATAATTATGGCCCCTTTTCCACTTAGAATATGCAGCAAATGTTAAAGTTTGCGTACTACCCCAAATATTTTCATTGTCCCTTGACATATTGCTTTCATATTTTGCATACTTGTTTACCATCATGACCCCAACAAGAGCAAACAACTGTATCAAGCATTATGACAGAAGTATTGCCCCTTTTATACTTAGAATATGCATATTATTGATAAATCTATGTTAAAGTTTGCGTACTACCCCAAATATTTCCTATAACCTTTGACATATTGCTTTTTTATTTTGCATACTTGTTTACCAACATGACCCCAACCTATAAACAAGAGCAGACCACTGTATCAAGCATTTTGACATAATTATGGCCCCTTTTACACTTAGATAAAACAACATTTTGCTTAAATTGCCATAACTTCTTTATTTATGATCACATTTTATTAATACTTTGACAAAACAACACTTACCAGAATACCACAATGGTTTCCACCGAAACAATATCCCACGCCCCTACCCAGAATCCCTCCCCCCAACTCCCCCCCCCCATTTTTTTTAAACATCTAATAAATTACCCTCCCCCCCACATTATACCCCCTCTCACCCCCCTTCCCTCCCCAATTTTTTTTTAAACATCCTCTAATAAATTAACACAACCCACATTAAATCCCCCTCTCACCCCCCCCTACCCCCCGTCCCCCCTCCCCCCCCCCTCCCCATTTTTTTTTTCCTTTTTTTATTTTTGAAAGATCGTCTTATATATGACCACACCCCACATTATACCCCCTCTCACACCCCCCCAAATTGTTTTATATTTTGTTTTTCCTTTTTTTATTTTTGAATGATTGTCTTATAAATTATTGAGTATGTACAATTTCCCCATGATAGCTAACGTTATACTGTCAAGCACTCGAATAGTCGAGCGCGCTGTCCTCTGACAGCTATTGTTTGTGTTCTGTATTTATTATTTCTTGTTTTAAAATTTACTAATATATTAAGAATTTATACATTTAAAAGTGATTTACCTTCCGTTTTTTCAGTGTTATTTTTGTCTGTGTCATTATGAAAATCGTGGATTTTGTACAGCTGGTGTAAAATTTTCAAAGAATTATATGTCATTGTGATAATTCTCCTCTGGGAGTTTGTACCGCCGGCGTAACATTTTAGTTTTATTTTTCTGTCAAAGTGATTATGAATTTTGTGAGTTTGTACCGCCAGCGTAACATTTAAAGTGGAATGATTTATTTGGTGTTGTTATAATGAACCTGTTTGAGTTTGTACGGCCAACGTAACATTTTATTTTTCTGTCAAAGTGAATATTAATATCTGTGAGTTTGTACCGCCGGCGTAACATTTTCAAAGAATTATCTGTCTATGTGATTATGAAGCTTGGGGAGTTTGTACTGCCGGCGTAACATTTTAGTTTTATTTTTCTGTCAAAGTGATTATGAAATTTGTGAGTTTGTACCGCCAGAGTAACATTTAAAGTGGAATGATTTATTTGGTGATGTTATAATGAACCTTTGTGAGTTTGTACCGCCAGCATAACATTTTATTTTTATTTTTCTGTCAAAGTGATTATGATTATTTGGGAGTTTGTACTTCCAGCGTAACATTTTCAAAGAATTATCTGTTGTGATTATGAACCTTTGGAGGTTGTACCGCCAGCGTAACATTTTCTGTTAAATTTTCCTGTCGAAAGGATTATGAACCTTTGAGAGTTTGTACCGCCAGCGTAACATTTTCTGTTAAATTTTAAAGTACAATCAATTTTTGTTGATATAATGAACATTTTGGAGGTTGTACCACCAGCGTAACATTTTACGTTGAATTATATGATGTGATAATGAACCATGGGAGTCTGTACCGCCAGCGTAAAATTTTGTTTAATTTTTCTGTCGAAGTGATTATGAAATTTTGAGAGTTTCAAATACCTGCGTAATGTGAACTATGTTTTGATGTGATAATAAACCTTTAGGAGTTTGTACCGCCAGTGTAACATTTTCTGTTTAATTTTTGTGTCTAATGTGTACTGCCAGCGTAACATTTGAGTTGAATTATTTGTTGATGTGATACTGAACATTGGGGAGTTTGTACCGCCAGCGTAACATTTTAAGTTGAATTATATGATGGTGTGATAATGAACCTTGGGGAGTTTGTACCGCCAGCGTTACATTTTCAGTTCAATTTTCCTGTCTTAATATAAGTAGGGTTGTACTGCCAGAATAACATTTTTGTACTTTCTTATAAAAATTTAAAACAAATGTGTGTTGTTTTTAAAGAAATTTCCTTGACAATGGCCATTTTAAAAGGGATTCTGTGGAAAATCCTTTTTTAAAATATACTGCTTTAAACATGATAACAGTGTATCTAGCTATATATGGAACTGCTTTGATATGTCGTTATATCAGTAAAATAAGTCAATATCTTTTTAAAGAACAAAAATAATACAATTTGAATCACAGTTAAATGTTAGTAGTACACAGAATACCGAATTTTATTTATACTTTATGTTAATGCAACAACTACAACAGCATAGAACAGTTACACACCATGGTCAATAAAATAAATCAATATATATTTAAAGAACAAATAAATAATACAATTTGAATCACAGTAAAATGTTAGGAGTACACAGAATACCGACTTTTATTTATACGTAATGTTAATGCAACAACTACATCAGCATACATTAGTTACACAACATGGTCAATTTAATAAATCAATATATTTTTAAAGAACAAAAATGATACAATATGAATCACAGTTAAATGTTAGTAGTACACAAAATACCGAATGTTATTTATACTTAATGTTAATGCAACAACTACATCATCATACAATAGTTACACAAGATGGTTTAATGCAGCCTTTCACTATATGGCATAATGTATCATAATGTACTCAGTCTACATTTATACATATAACACAATTGTACATTACTATGAATATAAAGTTGGCGAATAGTTAGTGCCTCTGATATGAACTTGCCTAACTTGAGCATTTCACTTTTACTTTGTGTGGTTAATAACTGTGTGAGTTTGAACATGCTAGGTCTGACTGTACAATAAGTTGTAATGTTTTACCTCTAATTATGACAAATTTGAAACATTTCAACAGAAAGTAGAATTCGTCTTCCACTTCGTCGCTGTTACATAATTGGCAGAATCGCGTACTTCTTTCCATTCTATCATATCAACCCGTCTGAATTCTAAGGTTATGTGCACAGATGCGTAATTTTTGTATCGCCATTCTCAGACTTCTTGACAAAATCGTCTCGAGATATGATTCAAAAGATAAGGTTATTTTTAATGCTTTATATACAATGAGTACCCTATTATCATCAATATCTCAATTCCACTCTTGTAGATATTCGTCGATAACTGTTTGTTTAAACAAAGACAAAAAAATGCCTCATTGATTTGTGAGTTATTAGACCACACATAATTAAATCCGTATTTAAATAGTAAGCCCCTGACCTTTCCGAACCAGTTACATTTAATACCATTTAAGTCAGCCAAACCTTCTTCCAGTATTGATCGTAATATAATGTTTTCACTTTTAGTTATTTTAAACCAATATTTTACTATGCGTGATATCTGATAATATATGTTGTCCGACCTAGATACGCCTATGCGCTCTCGGATAAATAGACAGCAAGTCGTGGATCTTTCGTCTGATAGATTTGGATAGGAATAAATCCCTGTAACAAATATGTAAATAATAAAAATAATAATAATATATATAATAATAATAAGAAGAAAGAGAATAATTAGAATAATAACAATAAAAATACACAAAATACAATCAATAAAAATGGCGGTATGATGAGCGCGCTATTTTACAAATACTCAAATACCAAATAACAAATATCTAAAATACGATACAAACGTTAAATCCAGATAACATAACAATGACATATGTACAGTATTGTATTTACCTGTAGGTTATAAATTAAAGCCTACAAATATGAATAGTATTCAATGTGCAATAAACATCGATCAGCCTTGTTCAATGCTGTGTGAGTTCTGCGGTGCTCGTGCAGAAAAAGCGGGAAGATAGGTTACATTCAACTATGTTAGATTCAACTAAAAAACCACATATACCCTACACTAAATAACCTTAATTTCGTTTACTACTTCTGTACTATCTATCTTATACAATTATATTTACACCCTACGACATATTCCCCCCTTTTTAAAAAATGACGTCCCGACATTTTACAACAATTGTAAGACGAACGCGCGCGACATACGCGAATGTATACGCGCGTTTAAAAGAACAAAACGGTGAATGAATAAAGTATGCGCAACAAAGTTAATGTCATATACTCAATGACATGTCGCAAACGCATGTCTGATTATATAGGCGTATAAACGATATATAAACATATTTCTATTATACTGTACACTTTACCTAAAAAATAATTGCACATTACCAATTACAGTACATTTAAGTCACAAAAGTATTTGAAGTAAGAAATTTACACTGAACTTAAATTCACATAACCAGAAACAATACATAAAATAAAACAAACGCACCTTAATACACAAAAGTGATAGACTGTTCTAATGTTTAACACATATATTGTTTCCTCATGCATTTTTTCACTGTACGTTTACTACTCTCACATTTCGTATTGTCCGCTTGTTTGCCACATCGGCACACGTCTATTTCTCGCCGACCTTTGTGGTACCGGATGTATGTCCGATGGAACAACATCGTCGATTCGACTTCCCATTCCACGTCGTTGAGGAATAACATACTTCTTGTTCTTTGGTAAGATATCCTACCCAACCGACTTTGTTGATATGTCGTTTGGCAGTCCTAGTGGTAACAAGAGGTTGCGATTGAGCCTGCGAACACGTCTTGCTCGTGGATCATCTCTCCGGCCGTAATAGACAGGAATGTCCGGGTTAGGATGATCCACAACAAGGTACGGTTCGTTTTCCCATTTGTCACAGATCTTGTGTTTTCCGCGCACGGTGACGTTCGTACTAATATACGATCACCTGGTACAATTTTCGCTGCGTGTGCCTTTTGGTCGTACAGACGTTTGTTAACCTCTGCTGTCTTAGTAGCTGTCTCCTTGGCTTTCTTGTAGGCGTCTATAAGGCGTTCACGAAGTTTTCGTGCATACTCGTTTGTAAACTTCACATGGATGTCGTCGGTGTTCAAACCAAGTAGAGCATCTATTGCCAGTCTAGGGTGGCGACCAAACATAAGATAGTACGGTGAAAAATCAGTACTATTATGTATTGTTGCATTATATGCATGAATCATTGGTCCAACGTGATCTTTCCAGTTGCTCTTTTTATCTTCGTCCAGTGTCCCTAGCATCTTCAACAGGGTTTGGTTGAACCGTTCTACCATTCCATTACCCATAGCATGATATGGGGTAGTACGGGACTGGTTGACACCTCCGAGACGACATAGTTCCGTTATCAAGGTGGACATCAATTTGCTCCCTTGTCGCTATGAATTCGCTCCGGAAATCCGTAATTTACAATGAACTTTTCAAACAAAACTCGAGCAGTTGTCCTCGCAGTTTGATTTGTAGTTGGGTATGCTTGGGCATATTTTGTAAAGTGGTCAGCTACAACTAGTATATGTTCGAAACCACCTTTCGACCATTCAAGACTAAGGTAGTCTATACAAATCATCTCTAGCGGGGCAGACGAGGATATGTTCACAAGAGACGCAGACTGTGGTGCTGCCTTGCGTCGGATACACCTGGGACAAACAGCCACCTTATCGCGAACAAATGTGTCTATTCCCGGCCAATAAAACCTCTGTTTGAATAGAGACGTGGTTCGATCCCTTCCTTGGTGTCCAAGATCATCATGCAAAGCTTGAAATACCTCGTTTCTTAACGTAGAAGGCAAAACAAGTTGATGGTATTGCTGTCCACAAAACACACCGTTACAATACAACACGCCATCCCTAAGTTCCAACTTATCCCAATCGCGCCGATACTTATCTACCTCAGATATGTTGCCTGAAGCCCGCGTAGCTGACGGCCTGGTGCCTTTCTGAACGTGGTCAGTACGTATGGATATTACGGGATCTTTCACCTGAGCTTGTCTCCAGTCCTTGGAACTCAGTGCGTATGCTACCAAAACATCATTAGGAACTGTTGTACTCGCTTCAGCCTCCACGTCTATTATACTGTCTGGAGCAGCGTCGCTGACAACTAATGGCAATGTTTCGACTGTAGCTGCGACTGACGTTGTTAAGGCTTTTATGGTCTGTGGGCCAATCTGCATGCGACTTAAACCATCAGCATCCGCGTTGCTCTTTCCGGGACGATAGCGAGCAGTGAAGTTGTAATTCGCTAAAGCTGCAATCTAACGTTGACCTGTGGCATCGAGTTTTGCAGTGGTGGTAACGTAAGTAGGCGGGTAATTATCCGTGATCACTTCGAAATTTGCACCATATAAATAGTCATGAAATTTCTCAACGACTGCCCATTTCAGTGCTAGAAATTCTAGTTTGTGCGCTGGATAATTTTTCTCCGATGGTTTAAGAGATTTACTAGCATATGCGATGACTCGGTTCTTTCCATCTTGATGCTGGTAAAGAACAGCACCCAAACCTGACCCTGATTCATCTGTGTGTAAGGTAAATGGCAATTCATAGTTTGCATATGCCAATAGTGGTGGATTTACCAATGTCTCAACCAAAGCTTCGAACGTTTCCTGTTGTGCAGCTTACCATTTAAATTTTGGTTTCTTTGTACTATTGTAAGTTTTCTTATTCTTCGTGGGCTGACCAACAAGTAAATTGTTCAGTGGTCGAGCAAGTTGTGCAAATCCTTTAATAAAACGTCTATAGTAACCAACGAAGCCCAAAAACTGTCTGACTTCTTTGACCGTAGAAGGAACTGGCCAGTTGGCGATGGCTTCGACTTTCTTTGGGTCTGCTTGAATCCCATCTTCGGAGACCACGTGACCAAGATAAGTTATCTTAGTCTGGAAGAATTGGCACTTCGAAGGGTTAATTTTAAGGTTGAATGAAGCTAATCTTGAAAAACACTGGTCTAGTCTATTGATATGGGAACTGAAATTGGAAGAAAAAATGATGGTGTCATCTAAATTCATAGGCAATCACGAAGATTCAAATCACCCATACATCGCTCCATCAGGCGTTGAAATGTTGCAGGGGCATTACACAAATCGAAAGGAAGCCTGTTGCATTGAAAAAATCCTAGCCCGCCACACTGAAATGCTGTCTTCTCTTTGTCCGACTCTTCTAACTCTATTTGACAATACCCGGATTTTAAATCTAATTTAGAGAAATACTTCGATCCGGATAAAAGATGTAATGTGTCTTCGACCCTCGGTAAAGCGTAACTGTCTTACTTTGTTCGTTGATTAAGACGCCGAAAGTCTATGCAAAATCGTATGCTGCCATATTTCTTCCTCACTATCACACAGTTTGAAGACCAGAGAGATGTTGACTCACTAATGGCACCGGCTTCTAACATATCTTTCAGATGTTCTCTAACTTCATTAAAGATTGCTGGTGGGATTCTTCTGTACGGCCCCTTGAATGGTTCTTCATTGAGAAGTTGTATCTTATGTTTTAACGGCTTGAGTGTAACCCATATCTAAACTGGATTTCGGAAATATAGCATCCCATTTTTCAAACAAGTTGTAAATTTGGGTCTTTTGTTCTTCTGTTAATTCGGAGTCATCAAGGTCTACTTTATATTTCTGTTCTAAATGTTCATTTGTTGTTTTGTTTTGTCTTTCAGATGCTTCGACATGATTCATTGTTGCAATTAGCGGTTGGAATATAGGTGCTTCACGCAGTACTTTGACCTCATTCAACTGATATACAGTCTGTTTGGCTTTTATTTTAATCGGTCTAGCTGTCACGTTGCATATTCGTACAAGTATCCGAGCTGTCTTTCCAATTGTGTCGATACGTACAACTCTTTGGCTTATAATGGCGCTGTGGCATTGTATGTCTTCTATTGGCTCGGTTACAGCTTCATTCATAATGCCTTGTTTTCTGTAAAAGCCGGTCACGGTTCTGCTTTCACCAGGATGTAATGTTATAGGCTTAGAAGCGGTAACTTTTCCAATATCTGCATTAACAGACATAAATCCAGCTGCCCATACATCATTTATTGTTAAACTGTCAGCATTACATTTTAATTATCTTAATACATTTTTGCCGAGCAAAACATGACCAGTGCCATGGTATTCTTTCACTGGAACAATAAGCAAAATAGTTTGAATTCGCTTATCAGTAAACTCCGTTTCAATATCTGCAAATATATATCCAGAGTATGGAATTGTACTGACATTTGCACATTTTAATCCAAGACCAAAGTCCTCAAAGTATACAATTCTGGCTTTGGTGACATGCCTTCATAATATACTTCAGTGATGATGCTTACTTGTGACCCGCTATCAATCAGTGCTGTAGTATGTATTCCGTTCAATTTGATTTCATCTAAGTTGGCATCACCAATCATGCGTTGTAATATTTTTTTATTTGTCCATGTTTCAGGGTTTATTGTTCTTTTCTCGTTTCCACTCTCATCCAACCCTGCGATAAGAGCTTCATCTAGTTTAAATGTGTTAGTGTTTGTCATTATTTTGGCAACCTGTCTCTGGGTTACTACTTCTCTGTTCATAGGTTTGATTCCCACGGAAAAATCTATTGTTTCGTGGGCGGTATCCACCTCGGCCCCTAAATTTTGAATTGTTCCTAAAGCCTCTATATGACTGACCACATCTATTTCCGGTTTCTTCTACCATGGGTGGCCTTTGTCGTTCTTCTGACAAGCTGTTTATTTTTTCTTCCATTGACTTAATTCGTTCTTTTAATTCATCAAACAATTTTATATGAGGGTCGAATTGTTGTACATGTATTTGTTTCTTGATTTCTGGTTCTTTGTTCACCTTCATCTCTAGTTCTTCTCTTCTCACTTTTCTTTTCAGTTCTTCAAATGTTATTGATGATTAAAAAAAACAATCACGTCGCATTTTTCAATTCAACATTTCTGAGATGTTTTCAGAATCGTGTTTTCAACATTCTTTCTTTTCTGCATGCCTGGATCTCCCCTCTGTTTATGGCTTTCTGAATTATTTCTTGAAGTCGGATGCCCCATGCCGAAATGTCTTCGTCTTTTTCCTGCTGTGCGTTGTAATATTCTTTGATTAGCTTTCCTCCACATTTAATATCTCCATAATTGCTTTCTAAGGTGTGTACGCTTTCTTCGCTAGTTGCTGTGGGTCTAAGTGTTGTCAATACTTTCCTAGGTTTTCCACTTATGGCATTTAGTATTGCTTTTCTTAATATTTCCTTATGATAAATGTTCGTCTCGAGGATACTTTCAATTTCAACTTTCCACTCGTTAAATTGGTTTGGGTCAGACAATTTTGGAATATTCGGTTTGATCATAAACGTTGTGTGAGTATTGTCTTCTAAATCCTGTGCTTCCTCTTTATTCACGTGATGGTATTGTTTTCTAGTAGGTTTATTATCAAATTGACTTATGATGGTCTCTTTGTCAAACAAACTTTGTTCTAATTCTGATCTCTGTTTCATTAGAGTCTGAATTCTCTTCCTTTCTTCTCTCAATCTCTCTTCATTATCAAATTGACTTATTATGGTCTCTTTGTCAAACAAATTTGTTTTAACTCTGATCTCTGTTTCCTTAGAGTTTGTATTCTCTTTCTTTCTTCTCTCAATCTTTCGTTTTCCTTCATTTGTTTAAATTGAGTCTTCATCTGAATAGTTTTGACCATTTCCATCTCTCTCACTTTCATCATTTCGATCTGCCTTTCTAAATTTGTTATATCTTCAAGTTCATCACCACACTGATCCTTGTCCCGAGTACCATAATCATCATGTTCTCTTACTTTCTCTCTCTCCATTTTAATTCTGTCCCCAGAATTAACCTTATTCAGACAATTTTCTTGCAACGCCTTATCGTCTAACCACTTAAGTTCTTTGTCTACAGTATCTTCGCTTGCGTTTGACCACATACTCAATCCTTCAAATCTGTTACTTAATTGATCTAATTTGTCGTATTCATAAACTGTTATAAGTGTGTGTCCTCTCTCTGTGTTCCGCTCGTATATGTCAAAATCTCTCTGGTATTCGGTTATCCTCTTGCCACTTCTGTATTCATATCCACAAGCTCCCTGTTCATCATCATTTTCAAATTCAATACCAATGTCAGTTTCTCTCATTATATGTACTCCTAACTTTAACGCTTTCCTTCGTTCCTTTAGTTCTCTTATTTGATCATCATATTGTTTCTGCCTAAGTTTTCCCTCTTCTTTAAGTCTATTCAATTCATCCTTGTCATGTCTAGCCTTTATGCGTATTTCAATTTATTCAATTCTCTGTCTCTCTAATTTACTAAGCTGTTTCATTTCAATATCTCTATCCCTCTGTTTAATCATTTCAAGTTCTCTTTCATTTACAATCCTATTAGCTTCATCTCTCAGCACTCCTCTCCTTCGAAGTCTTTTTTCCCTATCTGTTATATCACTTTCCATGATTGGAGAATGACAATTCATAAATGTACAGCACTATGATTGAAAATATATTTAAATATGTATTTCACTTCAAATGAGAGTCACTCAATTGTCAATAATCAGCGACTAAACTGTCACCATATCATATAAAATATCTCATTGTTAACACTCTAAACAACAATAAAATTCATAATTCACTTAAAAAAACAACAGTAACAAAAACATCACAATGTACATTAATTGTATTAACTTGTGAACACGCTTCACATAAGTATTCTTTCAATTAAACTAGATGTTATTACACTATGCAAAACTGTTGTAATTATTCGAGTTATTTAAAAGTATTACATCATTTAATTGAATGCTTAAAGCCACAATACTTATTCATTCGAATGCTTAATTTCAATTTGAATAAGCAATTAATTATTTTATTTTTATTTTCAACAAAATACATAAATGGTATTTAATTTTTAAATAATGATTAATAATTAATTACAATTCGAATCACGCTACCTTGCAAGGATTATCTTTAGTCACCTTCTTTGTTTTGCAATGGAATTGGTTTAAACTAATTTCATTGAAAAATAACTTTCAACAAAACGGTCACGTTCACCATATACCGCTGCAATCATTAAAAGCACGGGTATATCGAGCTAACTGTGAATAAATAAGGACATATTGGGGGGTTAACTAATACTGCTAGTGACTAAAAATACAAACTGGCTTTTACTAGCTCTAAATACAGTAATGTGTTTTATAACTGACAAATCTACATAGCAATCTATTGTTTAAAGGATCAGTTGTCAATGTGTAGACGTGTTTTGCTCAAATGCAGGGGCGTAGGTAAGATTGCATGCAACTTAAATGTTAGTGTTGTGATTCCTAAATGTATTGTTTAAAAAAAATGAAATATAAAAAATGGTGTCAACAATTATTCTCAAAATTACAACGAAAATTAAAACGCTCACCACATCACCGTAGAAATGAATCACAATGTTCACACACTGTCACAAATACACTTAATGTCAAAACTCCAGCGTAGAATTCTCTGGTCTTGTGATGTAACTGTCAAGAAGAAGGAGGAGGCCTTTTAAACGTTTCGTACCCGCGGGTTCCCGAATATCAATGGTACCGTCTAGAAGAACCGGTCTACCAATCTGCACTGCATTCCATTTGGCCAAACATCACAACAAATACTCATATACCAAATAACAAATATCTCAAATACGATAAAAACGTTAAATCCAGATAACATAACAATGACATATGCAAAGTATTGTATTTACCTGTAGGTTATAAATTAAAGCCTACAAATATGGATAGTATTCAATGTGCAATAAACATCGATCAGCCTTGTTCAATGCTGTGTGAGTTCTGCGGTGCTCGTGCAGAAAAAGCGGGAAGATATGTTACATTCAACTATGTTAGATTCAACTAAAAAAACACATATACCCTACACTAAAAAACCTTAATTTCTTTTACTAGTTCTGTACTATCTATCTAATACAATTATATTTACACCCTACGACATATATAAGGGGTGTCTACCAATTTCGCCGTAAACGCTTACATTTGAACCTGATTTCCTTACACCAAGAACAGATTTGCAGAATTGTAGGTGCACTATTTCTAACTCGCAACGCTTTGCAAACCCCCAAATTTCGCACGAGTATGTGATAATTTAAGAAACACACGCATCAAACAACTGTAAATATAAATTGAATATTCGGAGTATGTGTTGCAATGTCTAACACAACATTTGACTGACTGGTACATACTGCATATAATGTGCAACATGTTGCACATGTATAACTTTAGCCATAATGCATACATATGTGGAATCAAATTAACGTTTCATATCAATAAAACAGAAATAAAATCGTCTATTCATATTAACATATTTTTAAATAATTGAATAGAGTATGACAAATGCATCTATAGTTGACCTGCCTTTTCTTAACCCGAACGGGGCATCATTGTTTTCACATCATGTCGATATTCGCTGATATAGTATACATGTAAACAATTTTGCAAAGTTACTTAATAAGGTGATGCCTATTTAATTACTAGGATCGGATTTATCACCCTTCTTATGTATAGAGATTATAATCCCTTCTGTCCAAGCTAACGGAAATTTACCTGTATTTAAAATTATGTTAAACATCGTTGTTATATAACCAGCCAAAATATCGCAGACTTCTGTAAAATATTCGTTTAGCAATGTATCTAAACAAGGCTATTTACATTTCTTTAAAAGGGCATAAGCTTTAACTTCTTCGTTATATGTTATTTGGTTATCAAGGTCACCTAACACATTTTCGAAATTTTCGAAGTCATGGTTCGAATTAAATTATTCTGTATTAGCGTTATGAGTAAGATTTTCGTCCGAAAACATTTGCTGGAAATGATTTTAAAAATCATTAAGCGTATTACAAGTGTAGCTAGGTGTTTTCTGCGACCTAAAGTACCTACAAAATTCCTTGTTTTTTTCCGTTTAAGGTCTTCGAATTGTTTACAGCGTTTAAGAGTGTATGCCTTACGTTTATTTTTTGTAATCATTTTAAAATTTCTTTTTAATTGACACATATGTACTCCATCCGTATCGATATGTGATATATTATATATATGCAATGCATCTCTATTCAATTGTTTTGCTTCACTGCATTCTTCATCAAACCATGTATCGCTATCCGATATAGTTTGTCGTTCAAATTGTGTATATTTTTTAACGCGTTTGATAAATAATGGGTCTGCCACATCTCTTATAATATTTGTGAAATGTTTAACCATTGTGTCAATATTTGCGTTATTTTGATCTACATGACTATGAATTTAATTTTTAAAATCGGTTGCCCTGCTTATTAAACCATCTCGGAAATGCTGTTTTTCATCATCCCTCCATTTCACGTCCTCGCTTATGTATGGTTCGTATACTGAAACTAGCAAGTTACATTTTATATTAAAAGACAGCGGGGCATGATCACTGAAATTTTTAAAATCTTTTACACTAAAGTTATCTACTATATTAAACGAATGTTCACTTAGAATCAAATAATCGATGAAACTTGCACCGTGAGTATTGAAACATGTGTATTTACCAATGCTATAATCCGAGCCCAATCTCCCGTTAGCGATTCTCAATGTCGTGGCCTTACATAGGTAAAGTAAATTATTTCCTTGAGAGTTACTTCCCTTATACATCGAAAATCTTGGTAGCGTGTTATCAGCTAAATAGTATTCAGGGTCAATATCGTATACATACGAATAACAAAGAATGGCATCACATTAACACGCTGTTCTATCGTTAAAATCCCCCGCTAACATTACTGTGCCCAACCCTTGAAACTGGTTAATATCGCTACCGAGACTTTCAAACAGGACCGTATCTATCAAGTTGGCCATCGGCGATTCCCTTCCCCACATATATACTGCTGCAATAAATATATCTTCATTATTGTTTTAAAAAGATTTATATAGTTTTAGCCATATTATAGTGTCATGGGTATTCTAAACAACCGATATTCCACTGGTTATGCTATTGCGCGTATATATTGCTTTACCGCCACTATTGCGCTTGGCTTGCCTGTGTCAATATTTCCTAAAAAAGTTATTACAATCGTACCCAGAAAGTTCTACTGTGCTTGATTTGCAAGAGCATGATTCTAACAAAATAATTAAATCATACTGAGATAAAAAAGAAACGAAATCCGGATCCTCCCGCTTGGCTGCACTCAAACCATTACAGTTCCAGACTACACGCTTGAGTCCATTCGGCCCCTCCTATGCATCCTTTATGGGCCTGCCGTCGATGTATAGAGTGTCGTATGACACCAACGCCCGTTTTTCCGCCTACTTTGCCTCTTTGGCTTCTTTAAAGAGACGCCTCCTTTTTACTGCAAATTCCGGTGGGAACTGCTCTGTGACGTAGAACGGCGTTCCAATTAAATTTCGGCTGCTCCAGCGGACTTGCTCTCTATCATTGAAGAACGAGAATTTGCGCACGATGCTACGGTGCCTCCCATCGCCGCCGTTTCCGGAAAATCTATTTACGTTTGTGTTTTTGTGGCCAATCTCTCTGCACTCTCTCAAATCTCATGGCAGCCACCGCTTACTTGGTCAATTTTAGCTTCTCCGACATGTATGTTCTAACTCTTTCTTCGCATTTTGTCGGCGTTTCATTTTCTTCCTCTGGGATGTTGCCAAATATAAAATTGTTTCTCATACTCTGTGATTGCTCATAGTTCATGTCGTCTCTTAATCTGTTGCTGACCTGTTCAAGGTTCGATATCCTTCTCCTTACCCCCTCTATGTCAATGCCCATGGAGTCTTTTTTATTTTCCACCCTGTCGACTTTTTTCCTGGAATCCTGGACGACTGTATCTATGTGTAACCATAGTTTTTTTAATTTCTTTTCAAAATAGTCCATTTTCCTCTCTAGCCCTTCGAGTACATTGAATCGTGCGTCCATATCGCTTAATTTGATCTATTTTGCCAAGCATGGCTATATTGTCCGCGTTTGTTGGCCCCTTATTGTTTTGGCACGTATTGCTTTCCATAGTTATATACCGATTTGGCTCGCCGATTTGGTTTGTATCACTCACTCTACGTATCTCGTCGAATGCGTGACTGTTGCCCGCGTTAATCCCTTCGTTAAACCCTTCATCAGTATCACTCACACTACTTAGCTCGTCGAATACGTTACTTGTGCTCACGGTAATCTCCTCGTGATATTACACTGAATTGGCTTCGCCCAATACCTGGCTGATGGATCCAAGCCCCCCCTGGCGATGTTTGCGTATTTACACGTTTGCTACCTTCAAAATCCTCATCACTTTCGCTTCTTTTCTTCTTATCTTTCCTTTTTCTTCCTGTCATTTCACTAACATTGTTACACTGTTGAATAGTTCACATTATATCCTTTATTTTGGTATTAAAATTATGATTTTCCTATAAAAATTGACAAAGTATATCCAAGTTTTGTCAGAGCTCGAAAAAATACGCCTGCTCGTCTCGGCGTACTATATAATCATATAAGATGTCGAATCAATTTTAACTAGCCTTATGTCCCACGCTCAAACGACAAAAATAGTGGATTTTAATGGAAGCAGATTTCGAGGATGACGAAAAATAAAATGCAGGAGATTACTTAGTTGCCTTCAAACCAGATGAGAAAATAAAGTCTTAACAATAGTTGCTTCTTTCGACCACGGAAATATAGCAGTGATTTACTGGTATGTAACCCTTGTATGTCCATCAATGAGGATTAGGATCCGCACAAGATGTCCGCATGTATTTCTTTGAACATTTTTACAAATACAAAAAAATATATATATATAGTTGTACCGGACAGTATAATTTTCAAGAGATTGAAAAAGTGTCGGCATGTAATAGATCGACATAAACATTATCGAAGTACTAGTACAGTATCGTAGACTATTCCATTTGTATATTATCGGCGTGTATAGGGGACGTAAGTATTAAACTGCCAAAGCTGGGTGCCGGACGTTGGGTCGCATGCCTGCATAATGACACCATACTCGTCTATATCTAGACACAAGCCCGTGCTGTCATGCCTGATGAAGCCACTCTGAAATTTCAAACAACTCATATTGTATTGTTATCAGGCGACGATTAAATAATTTATCTTGACAACTGACGATTTATAACATATTTCTGAAAGATTCTGAGATTTTGCCTCATTCTATAACTAAGTAAACACGCTGGTAATTGGCGTGCGAATCTTAAATGATATCATACAGTAACTGGCATGTCGCAGTTTGAACTTAAGTTTTACTTTAAACGCGCGTTGTTAAATGCACTCGGCTAATAAACTGCAACGCACGTACTGCAATAATGTAACATACATAACATATCTTTTTCGTGCATAAAATAGCACAATGCATACTTATAGCCAACACTAGAATTATAGCGTGAACAGTGTAAGGAACATGAACTATTATAAACATTAACCTGAGAATGATTAACAGAGATGTACGTGCCGTGCAAACAGAATTTGCTTAGTACATATTATATTTATTTACAATAACAACAACAACAACATTTATTTGCATGTAGTGGTCTTAAAATAGGCTTAACAGTTCTTTGTAAGATTAGAATTTAAATGGAGAAAAATTCAGATACATTAAAGCTATATTTATGGAGATACAATGTTGCAGTATAAATATAAAATGAGTGACAAAGAGTTCATTACACATGTCAATTGGAGCTAATTTTTAGCGTTAAAGCAATATTTATGGAGACAAAATGTTGGAGTATAAATATAAAATGAGTTTCAAAAAGTTCATTACACTGGATAGAGTACTCGATTATATACAGAATCATAGTTTTAAACATGGTGAAAATTTGAACGTTATATCTTGTGGTGAATGAATGCACATACATCTGATGTACCCGATTGTTTGTCAGATGAAAGTATTAATCATATTGATTTTTTACCCGATGGTTATGTACCTGATATTGGCGCACCGCGGTGTTCTCAAGACAAAGGTCGTATTAATAATAACGGAATAGTCTTACTATATTTGTGTAAACAAACCGGAATGCGTATTTTAAATGAAAGGTGTGATAGGGATCAGGATGGAGAGTACACTTTCATTGGCTGAACAGGTTCTAGTGTTGTCGATTATGAAATAGCAACGCCAGGTATTTTTAACTGTGTCCACTCTTTCCGAGTTGAGGATCCAAATATTTTATCCGACCATTGTTTAATTGATTGCTCTTTTGTGTTTAAAAAGAGTAAGCCGTCAATCAATAACTGTGTTGACCGAAACGGTACTTTGGGGGTAGTAAATTATAAATATGTATGGGACATTTCGATTCATGATGCATGCGTGCGACTGCGAGGAACATACATGAGCTTGTGCTCAAAAGGGTTAGCGCCTGAAAGACTGAGTCCACCAACTCTCTTAACGATATTCAACTCATCCGTTATCCCAAAGGCCCTATATGGCTGTGAGCTATGGAACAACAACTCACAAAGTGATCTTGTTCAACTTTCTATTGCACATAACTTTTGCCTGAAACACATGCAAGGGTATGACAGAAGCATCTCAACAGATTATTGCCTGTCAACCCTTAATACCGTCCCGATAGTGAATGAACTGGAAATCAGAAAACTAACATTTTTCGGCCAAATATGCAGATTGAATCCGAAATACCTAGCGAAAGATATCTTTAATAATAGACTTTTACGTCACATTGAACTAGAAGGCCAATGCATCGGATATATCCCTGATGCATACAGGATACTACAAAAGTACGACTTAATGAACGTCTTACGATTATACGTCCAGGATGGAAATTTCCCCACAAAGCGACAATGGAAAAAAACAGTTGAGCGAAAAGTCGTAATGAACATTACGAACGAAATACAGGGTCGCATCAAAGGCAACGATCAATGGGGAGTAACTGTGCATGTAATAGACTCCAATAATTACTCCCCTCTATGGAGAGTAGCAAAAGACAACCCAAGAATAATTATCGTATGTAAAACTATAATGAATAGCATTGGTATGTTTGTGTCGAGACAGTATGTACGAGAATGCAGACATTGTTGCCTGAAAACCGTTAATCTCGTAATTCATAAGTTGTGTTATTGCCACCTGTTAGAGGATAAGCGAAAACATTTGTGGACAACTCTAATTGAATGCATCGGTATAACGGAATTCTCGCGCTTCATCTACTTAAGTGGCTTAAAACAAAGTGCATCGTTGCTTAAAATGATATCTGAAACTGTTGACTCATAGTTTGTGCATTTTAAATTGTGCAAGGCTGCTGTTAGCATTCTAAACTAGTGTTAGATGCTCTGAGCCAGGTTTTGTGTTGTTTTTTTTTGTTTTTTGTTTTTTTTACACATATGTTGACATTTCTATCCATCTATCTATATTAGTGTATTACAGTCTATATTAGTGTATCTCAACACTATATAGCAGTCTTCCGTGGAAGGCAAAACCTATTACACATGTTAAGTATATTCGTCTATTATGTCTTTATTTTCGCTTTCGCTTTAAGACATATCCTCGGCGAATAAGTTACACTGAAAAAAATATTATTTTAATTATTATTTCAATGTCATTAGGAATTAACAATTATTTATCATCTAAATAGTTAGTTATACTTATCTGTGTAAATAATTTAATTGAATGTATTGATTTGTTTCATTTATGATCTCATGTGTGTGTATATACTTGATTGTACTTCATTGCTTGTATTATGTGTTATGCTCTTCGTGAATGGAGGAAAAATAAAAGTCTATCTATCTGTCTATCTATTATCACATGGCATAAACTGTTGCATTGTAAAACTAAATGAAATTTTAGATAGAGTTGCCTCCTCTTTCTTCAAACGTAAAATTAGAAATAACTTAAGTTATGTCAGCGCACAGCAAAATAAACATGAAAAACCTTGGTTTACTCCCGATTGTGCTATAAAAAGGGGATCTTTTTTACAGACAACTGAATAAATTTAGAAATAATAAAACAGATGAAAACAGAATGGTGCATAATAAAACTAGGTCAGATTATAAGCTATGTATATAAAAAACAAAAATTACATTACGATAGTGCGCAAACACGAAAACTGGAACCATCAAGATTTAAAAATGCTAAAATGTACTGTAATATGCTCAAACAATATGCAGGAATTCAACAGGCCAATATATCACTGCGTACATTTGAACAATAATTCAAAAGCGTTAATAATCCAAACAGTTTTGTTTTTACGCCTGATGAGGATGTTGTCTACTTCTCAGAACGTTATGAGAGAACCGAATTTAATGTAATGTTTGATGAATTAAATAAGCCCATTTCAATAGAACTAATTAAAAAAGCAATTAAGGAATTAAATTCTAATAAACGTTGAAGACTTGATATGCATATAATTTTTTTAATGTTTTTTTGTCCATGATAGAGACACTCTTTTGCCATATATACATACACTGTTTAACAAAATATTTGATAGTGGATATTTTCCAACTACCTGGTCTGAGAGTTTTGTTGTTCCTCTGCACAAAAAGGGTAGTTTAAATGACGAAAATAACTATAGAGGTATAACATTATTGAGTACGTGAGGAAAACTGTTTACTCGCATTTTTCTAAAACTAGACTCTCACATTGGGCGGAACGTTATTATGTAGACGTTGAATCACAGGCGGGTTTTAGAAAATAATATTAGCACTCTTGATAATATTTGTGTACTGCATGGTCTTCTGACATACCTATTAAATCAAGGAAAACAGCTTTATTATGTATTTGTGGATTTCAGTAAATCCAATGATTATATAGTACGAGAAAACCTTTGGAGCAAATTTATTAAACTAGGGTTACGAGGCAAAAATTTTAATATTGTAAAATCGATATAATCTTCTGTAAAATCTAGAGTAAAACACAGTAATCAATTAAGTAAAGATTTTGAATGTATGCTAGGAGTCCACCAAGAAGAAAGCTTATCGCCGTTTCTGTTTTTTATGTATTTAAATGGTTAAGAGTCAGTGCTCGCTGAAAGTGGCTTAAATGGTATAGATGAAGATAACTTCAAACTTTTTCTTGTGTTGTATGCAGATGAGTATATCATTATTTTTGCAAATAACGCAGAGGAATTGCAAACAAATCTAAATGTATTTCATGAATATTGTAAACGCTGGAAATAAGTTGTAAACAGCGATAAAACTACAGTCATGATATTCAGAAAGGCGGGGCGGTTGCCAAACACTATTTCATTTAACTACAATGATATTGCAATTGAGATTGTTACTAAGTTTAATTACATTTGTGTCGTGTTCACGACTGGTGGTTCGTTCTCTGATGCACAAAGCTGGCCAAGCCTTAAAAGCTCTTTTCAAGATTAACAAATACCTTTACACATACCGACATTACAGTGAAACACCGAGTATATTTGTTTGATTAACTTATATCACCTATTCTAAATTACGGAAGTGCAGTTTGGGGTTTTGACAAGGGCGATGCTATAGAACGTATTCATAAGCAATTTTGTAAAAGTCTGCTGGGTGTTAAAAGAAGTACTCAAACCGATTTTATATACGGCGAACTTGGACGTTTCAATTGTCAAACAAGTAGATATTATAACATAATAAAATATTGGGTTAAATTACATACTAATAGTAATAAATACAATAAAAAAGATTATCTTGCATTGTTGAGTGACTGCGAAAGATACTCTAATAAAAAAGTTGGTGTTCCCTACTACGTGATTTGTTAAGCATACTTGGCTTTTACGATGTCTGGTATTTCCAGAATGTCGGTCACGATACTGTGTTTCTTGGAGCTATTAAACAACGACTTAGAGATAATTTTATCCAAAATTGGAACGGCCGATTGGTAAACTCAAGTAGAGCTCTTTTGTTATAGGAATATAGCATCTTTTCAATTTCAACCAATTTTAGTTTTATGTAATATTAAAAAGTATAGATTTAACCTTACTAGGTTACGAGTATCTTCGCATAGATTGAAAATAGAAAGTGGTAGATGGTCTAAGCCCAACCCTACACCCGTTGAGCAAAGGACATGTTCTGTTTGTAATCATCTAGAAGACGAATATCATTTTGTGATTGAATGCAACCTTTATATTACAGAAACAGACCAAATATGCAAACATTTATAGATTGAATGTCTTCCGATAGTGAAGCTGTTTAAAAAATGTGCTTTTGTCCATGCCGCTTTGTAAGTTAGTATAAACGAACATGTATGCGCCCATTTGATGACATCTTTTACGCTTTAACTAGTTGAACAACGTAAACTGCTACTGTTTTTTTATTTTGTAGGTGAATGAAATCCTGTATATTGAGTTTTTGTGAGAGTTTTTTTTTATACATTCTTAGTTTGTTTTGTTGAGTAAATGAATGTTAAATAAATGCATTAGTAATACTAAGTTGGATTACTTCTCTTAAATTAAACATATTTCATCTATGCATACTGCCCAATATTTGCTATTGTTGTAAACTAAGTATTTTGCGTGAGTTTTCTAGTTTACTCTCTTTAGATGTTGATTGTAGTGTAAATGCACGTTAAAATTAATGCCTTATGTATTGATAAGTACGGGTACTCCTCTTGCATATATTTATTACGGTTAATAAGTATTTCCTGCTGTGAATTACTTATTGACACTACTCATGCAATTATAATTTTAAAGTTGTGTAACCTATGTACGATGTATACTATATGTTTTAGCTGTATAATCAGTATTTTGCATGAATTTCTTGATTTTACTCTCTTTAGGTTTTGTTTGTAGAGTAAATGTACGTTACATTAAGGCAAAATGTATTGATGAGTATGAGTTCTCCTCTTAAATGTTATTATTACGGTTATCATATATTCCCTGCTGTGAATTACTTATTGACCCTACTTACGTATTTATTATTTTGAAAGTTGTGTAACCTCGCTTACTCATAATTTCATTGTTACAATCATGTTTATATAGAGGATATGTGTTGGATTCGTTGGATTATCGATTTTAATTCACGAGTGATCATAGAAAATGATATATTCACGAGTGGCGCAGCCACGAGTGAAAAAATATATTTTCTATGATCACGAGTGAATTAAAATCGATATTCTACCGAATCCAACAAATTTTCTTTTTATTTTATGATTTTTTCACAGTTTATATACATCGTTAAAGAGTTTAGTTAAAGAATTTCGCTGGGATAATGACGTCATTACGTCCCAAAAATGACGTCATTTTACAGTAAACAGTGAAAATTATCGATAATTTTCACTGATAATTTCCACTGTTTGTAACAGTGAAATTATCAGTTTTAATTCACTGATATTTCTCTATAAACCACCGGAAAGCATAAAATAAATGTCTATTGCTGTAGTTATTATATTGCTTGTACTAAAATATGTCCACATGGGCCATCGGCTTTCTGGAAATGCTGTGAATACAATTTATCTATCTTCATAACATATCTTTATTCTGGCATAAAATAGCACACTGCATACTTATAGCCAACAATAGAATTATAGCGTGAAAAGTGAAAGGGACATGAACAAATATAACATTAGTCTGATAATGATTAACAGAGGTATACGTGCCGTGCAAACAGAATTATCTTAGGACATATTATATTTATTTACAATAATAACAACAAATTTTATTTGCATGTAGTGGTCCAAAAATACGCTTAAACGTTTTTTGTAAGATTAGAACTTAAATGGAGAAAAATTCAGATAAATTATAGCAATATTTATGGAGATACAATGTTGCAGTATAAATATAAAATGAGTTACAAATAGTTCATTACACATATCGATTAGAGCTAATTTTTTAGCGTTTAAAGCAATATTATCTTAAGAAAAATATGTAAGTTAGTTGCACATATCAATGATGACTTTATTATTAATTAATACAATATGATTGAGCGTGCTATAAACTATCTTCTTATACATGATGCACAAGACAATAATGGGCTATTTACTTAGTGTGCATTCGAAGTAAAAAGAGTTCGTGATCGTATTGCATAATATATGTACTTCGATAAATTGTTTATTACTTTATTGGATTTTGACGACAATAGAAACCGGAACTTGTTTATTGATGGCCAGTGACAGTAATATGGTTTCAAATAGTGTTTTCTGATTATGGTTTAAGCTGGACATACTAGTAAGAAGTGGTATTTAATTTCGATTACTGTCATATTGCAAATTTTGCACAATCATTTTTCTTTTGGGATATTTTTATGTTGTCCTTTCTCAATCGCAAGATTGTGTGCGGATATTCTTAACTGAGTTAGGGCAATTCTAAATTGTGTTACGTTTATCGATTAAGACATGCCTCAAATTCAAAATCGTCCTTATAGGTGCTAGAGGTCACTAGTCGATTCGAGTTATTAATGTTTGAGTACCACGACTGTTTAAATTTATCATATATTCGATCTGATATAATTTTTTGGTCGTAATCATTTGGTAAAACTTCGTTTTGATTCCAACAGATATGTGCTAGTCCATTATTTTCTAATAGAGACTTTATTTCAAAGGCCCAGTTTTTATTTGTTTATGTGATATTTTCATCAGCGTATTCTTTTAACATATGATACATATTTTTTGTTAATAATTTGTTATTCAGGTTTATTGTTTTCATCCAGTATAAAAGTACTTTTAGTTCTTGTTTTATAATCATAGGGTACCTTCCTAATTCTCCATATAGACCATCTGCATTTGTTGATTTTTTAACTGTAAGGATTTTCCTGAGAAATTTTCGATATACTAGTTATATATCGTTACTTTCTTTTAAACCCCATATGTTCGCTGCATATGTTAATTGTGTACCTACTAGACTATCAAATAAATTGCATTTTTCTTAAGTGCTTAGTGCTAACTGATTTAAAACGATAAATAGGTTATAGAGCGTTGACTGTGAATGTTTTGCAATATTTTTCTGTGTTCTATTCCAATTGCCGTTTTCGAAGAGCTGCACACCGAGATATTTGAATGAAGTGACAGTTTGTTGTGAAACATTGTTAAATACAAAAATCATAATTTGTATGCCCTCCTTTTTCATAAATCATGATCTTAGTTTTTTAGTATTGACAGATAGGCGCCATTTTTGGCAGTAATTTTCGAGATCTTAAAGCAAGGACGGGAGCGCTTGTGGAGTATGTGCGAACAAAACGGCATCGTCGGCAAAAAGTAACGTCGAGCTTTGAACACCTTGTTTTGCACCGATGTTTGACCCAAAAAACGGCGTAGAATTAGATCACACGCATTCTTTCACGGTACTGTACATATTTCTGACCGCGATAACAAAGTTTATGGAAAATAAATGTTCCCTCCAAATTATCAAAATATTTTTAAAATTCCATGAATATAATTTCTTTTTTTGACTGATTGATTTTGTAATTACAGAATGCAGATAGAAGATACAATCTATAATTGATCTACCCATTTGGAAACTAAATTGTTTTTTTATGATCATAGTTTAATGGTTTTCGGACCATTCCGTAAAACGATTTAAAAGTACAGTTGCATATATTTTTGGAAGGATATTAATTTAATTGATTCCTCTGTAATTATGTTCATCTTCCATGTTTTTGCGTTTGACGATATGTACAAGTATGCCATCTCCCATTACTCCGGGTATTTCCCATTGTCGAATAGTCTATTAAATAATTTAAGAATGAACGGCGCTAGTTCGCTGATTGTGCCTTTTTAAACCTCTGCACATTACTTATCAATACCACCATTTTCTGTTGTTGTTTTGTGAACGTATTGCTTTAATGATTTCTTCTAGTCTAAATTATCTATCTAATTCGATATCGTTGGTGTTTAGTGTGTTTACGGGTAAGGCATTTTCGGGGGTTTCTTCAGTTAGTAAAGGTTCTCCAAGTGCTCGTTCAGGCTAGACGTTCTTGAATGGTTTGCTTTGTTTTGCACTTTTTTGTACTGTTTATTTACTTTATTTCCAAAACTCTATAGGGTTCGATTTACGTTACGCAATTACGTTACATACAAAAAATTGCACTCACATTGAAATAACTTATAAGGATCTTGATCGGAGATTACATTTTTAGCACCTAAATATGTTTTCTCAAAGCAATACGTATTTCGGTCAATTTAAGTAAACCTAGTACATAACATAATTTTCGTTAACAATTATGTTAATAAACTTTTACAATAAAGTGTTATAAAACTATTTTATTCAGGTAATATATTTCGTTTAGAAGATTGTTGCATTTATCATTTCAATAATGCAAGTTCCCTCACCACCTATTCCCTTATTCCACGGCCGCAGAGCAAAACGCGTCATGAAAGCAGTACTCATTGGCTTTAGATTGTAAATCGATGTATTTGAGCGTAGATTTGTCAATAGTATATCATTTAACAAACAATCGTTACTGGAAAATGCAAATAAATAAAGACATAAAGGTATAAGATACTCAGAGACTGTAATAACAATGATGCAACCTGAGAGTGTGTCCACGTGTCTTTGGGCCCGTTGATGCAGCCCTCGAGCATGGGTCGCACCCCGGGGATGCTACCCTTCACCACGACACACTGAAGAGAGGTACGAAGCCGGCCATCGCGCGTCATCGAGAAACCCTGGGAAAAACAAGCTTATTTAAACAAAAGTTTGACCAGTTATTGGCTTATATGCAGATGTACAGATATACAGATGCGAATTCGGACATTGTGCATTATCGAGAAACGTTCAAATGTTACGAAGTTACATACAGTCAAACCTAAGAAGAGCGGTCAGTTAAGGAAAATAACCAAAGTGACCGTTTTCCACAGGTGACCGTTGAATTCGGATCACAATTTGAAGATTGTTTGTCAGTTGGTAGTAATGCTACGTCGTTACCCCACCTAGTCGTTTGCCTACAGTGTAAAACAAAGACTCATTGTCGTTAACTAAGCATCATAACAGAAATAACGTACGTGTGTAAATTGAATAATACATAATAATATCTTATAGATTGATTTAATTTCATCTTGTTAAACTAAAGCAATGACTTCATTAACGCTGGTATATTTGTGTACTCATGCATCTCGTTCATTCAGTAAATAAAGTTTGTCACGCGCCATTGACGTCACGTCCGTACAAGTCTAAAAAGCGGATTCGCTGTCAAAAACCGATAGTACGGTGTAATTGTACCGTTGAAAGTACCATGTACTAATAAGCGGTCATTTAAATAGCGATAATTACTTTAAACGTGTCACAAACTCTGACTTATTTTCTTTTGAAGATACCCCTACGATTATCCCCGGAAAACAAACCGTCTCAACAACTTATTATTTGTTTACTCGCAGCGGGCCACTTTTATAATATCAAAGACAAGTACCGCTTTCAGACTCTGTAACCGCAAAATAGACGGACACATGATGTGCTGTGTTTTTTAATTTTCGCGACTCGAGACGACTGACGCGTGACCGTTGATTTCAGGTCAAACATGAATTTCGGAATGGAATATAGTGGCCGTTGGCCGTTATGGCCAGGTGGCCGTTAAATTCAAGTGTACTATGGTGTTTTTCGTCGGGGGGATTCCAGATTGACCTTTGTCTGCATGTAACCGGAAAATTAAGGTGGCCGTTAGATCAGTTTCGACAATATATGCAAAAACATATAGTTTATTTGCCACTTAAGCATATACAGCTCACCGTCAAAAACAATAATGCAACAATGCCAACATTAATGCACATGTGCAAAAATATCACCAACGAAAAAAGTGAAAGTAAAAACATACAATCACATGTTTATGCATTTTAAAACAAATATATAGATTTTTATGAGAATGGAGGAAGTAAGAAAAGCTCGTTCTGCTGAAATAAAGTTTAGTTCATATTTTAATCCGTTTGTTCTTGAGATAAAACTATTGCAGTTATATATAATTTATATACACTTTTGGGAAAAAGATGACATTCTCTCATAAATATATATATATTATCGTCTCTAAGTCTACATGCTATAATCCAGACACTAGCTAAACGTATCAAATTAGATGTTCTAGTCTCATTCAATAATTGTACAAATGTAAACCCAGATAAGTTTTCTCTGCAAAATATCAGGTATTCGTTTATTTAAAAAAGTATCATATACTGTACACAATGATAATCATATTTAATTTCAAAAGTAGTTGGTACATATTGTTACATTAATTGGAATGTGTCGGTTCCTGCAAGTTTTGATAAATATAACATGAGAGAATAATCTCACATGTGCAATTAGGTTTCTGAATTTTGAATTTTCAATTTTGTCTGAGTAAATGAATGTTTCGAAAATGAGTTTAAATTCTTTGTAACGAAATGGTGTTGACATGTCATTTATATCCGTTAGAAATTTCGAAATAAACAAAACATGTAACCATATAAGGAATTTATAATAACGGCGTTAAAATAAACCAATTATTGATAAAACCACACGTGATCAAAACCTGATTCCTGCTTATGTTTCTGAACGTTTGATGCCCATGACTTGCAGTGAGGGTTATCTCGTGCTTTTTTAGATTGCCTGCGAATGATATTGCTTTAAATACGATTGCGTGATGTTTTGTTGAAAAATTGTAAGAAATATTAAACTAATAGGTATCTACATACTTTCTCATTTCAAGCATTTTTGTTTCCGAATTTCGAATTTTCCATTGTTTCTGAGTAAATAATTGTTTCGAAAATGAGTTTTAATTCTTTGTAACGAAACGGTGTTGACGTGTCATTTATATCCGTTCGACATTTTTGAAATAAACAAAACGTGAAATCATATAGGAAATTTATAATGACGGAGTTAAAATTAACCAATTATTGATATAACCACACGTGACACAAACCTGATTCTTGCTTAAGTTTCTGAACGTTTGATGCCCATGACTTGCAGTTAGGGTTGTCTCGTGCTTTTTAAGATTGTCTACGAATGATATTGCTTTACATATATATAGTGTATGTATATGTATTTATGATTGATTTATTGTTTTTGACGATGAGCTGTATATGCTTAAGTCGCAAATAAACTATCTGTTCTGTTCTGTTTAAATACAATTGGACAATTTTTTGTTGACACAATTGTAAGAAATATATAACTACTAGGTATCCACCTACTCTCTCATTTAAATCATTTTAGTTTGTAAAAGAAGTTTTTACATGTAAAAGCAATGCGAAGAATTTGTGTTGGACTCCTCAGTATTTTCATATTCAGTACATGACCACACCTCGCTTCCATAATTTACAAGCCGGATAGCATTGGCATCACACGGATTAAACAGATTCGATATGATTTGACCAGATATAATCAAAGATTCCGCTCCAGTAAATACTGTGTTCAACGCACTGAGCGCTTTGACTGAAGAAGTGTTACCATCTTATAGGTATGTGCACATATACATAATATCATAAATTATATCATTTTTCTTAGATAATTAAAAATTACTCCAGATTGTAACTTGATTATTGTTATATACCCAGCTTTATCGAGTTTTAAAATGCCTTTATTAAAGATAATGATATTTGTCTACTCGACATTGACTATTTTATTACACTTCGTGCAATACTATCGCAAATTATTAAGGGAAGCTTGTAAGCCCTCAGATGATTCAGAAATTAATACTGCGTCGACGGCGAAAACTATATTATAAATTGATAATGGATCAATTTTCGTGCCCGCATATATATAAGCTTGTAAGTGCAGCTCAAGTTCATTTAAGATCAACAAAAACATCATCGGCGAGCATATCAATCCCTGTAATAAACCGATGTCGGATGACAACAAATCGGGCATACTATTCATATGCTTAACACCCAATGTTATTTGAATATACAAAGATAAAAAAACACGACAAGTAACTCTTGTTGAGCACTGTATGCAGTAAACATATTTTTTATTTTTGAACGTGGCAGGCAATGGCTTGTCAACGAGGAGCCCTGTACAAAAGACGTCAAGTTTTAGACATATGTGAACTTTCAAGAGGGTAATATATGATTTATACCGTTATTTAGCACCTTCCGATATGGTGTCTCTTGAAGAGATCATCGTTGTTTTTTTTTTAAGAGGTTGTAAACGGATGGCTGGTCGTAACGTTAATTTATTATGGCAAGAAACGATTGATGATTGTATTTTGTATTTACAACAGAAATCCGAAGCTGTTTGTACATTAATGTTATAACAACAAAGCATCACTTTTGAGATAGGGGAGGTATACACGGAAACATATGTTGTTTTTGTATGATACAATATCACAGTGTTCAATGATTTATATTAAACCAAGGCACAAAACGATATGTGTGTATAACCGGTTTCGTTTATATTTTCATGTGTGTTTACATAATGAGCCTAAATCTGGCACAAAACACTCCTTTTACCAGGCTGTTTTTGAGTGTGTAGCAATACTCACGACATATAGCAAGTGCTGCCAATGTTTTTATCATTATTGTGATACATGTAAACCATCGGAATATATTTGACAATCGGTGATTGCAAAATATTAAAATAATGGACAAGTTCAATTCTTATGACACGAGTAGATTTACTTTCGTTTCTAACTATCGGTGGTTTATATTGAGTATGCCTGATCCGTGTGCATTTAAGTAGATTAAAGCATTTTTTTTACCAATAAAGTCCCCCATTTAAACACTAATGCAATAATGTCCCTAAAACATTTAGGTTATACCAACTGTTATATATTTGAACAAGTGACCTAGTGGTCGATCCATTCTAATTCATGTTTAAACATGGCCAGGATATTGTAAAGATAAAAATGGCAACACAGTTGATCGAAACTTAGTCATAAATTAGGCTTTGATAGTGATAACAAGGTTTGTATATTAATTAACCTGGTAAACTCGTTTATATTTTGATGCAAATGACATAGATTCGAACATGGCGATGGTATAATATTTATTGTTAAACAAAGTTTCGTCAAGATTGGGTTATAATTAATGCCTTTAGATTAAAAACAATGTGTTTTTAATCTGACCTCTTCATCTAGTTCTTTAAAGCGCATAACCATGATTAGCAATTGGTCTAAATATTGACAAGATTCTGATCAAGTTCAATAAATTTGGAGTCATAAGGACAGGCTTTAGATTTAAAACCATGATTTTCTAAGATTCGAACTGTGTTCCTGGTTTTCAACAAATTTGAACCAGATTCAAACTCGTCTCAGATGTTGTCATGATAAACATCGTTGCACGTTTAATCAACATTGAGAAATAAAAGTGAGCTATTGTGAATATATTTATTAGATGTCAACGAGTGCAATAAAACTACTTACAATGTAAAATGCCAATACATCGTTTTGTTAATGAATAATCTTCATACTTCGTAAAAGCGTTAAAAATACCGGGTACTAATCCATTTTAGACAATATTTTATTAAACGTTTTCCTTTCAGTAAGTTCATGATTTGCAATTAGTCTAGACAGATATTGAACGTTCGACTTTTCCAATCATCTTCTATAACAAATTTTAAAAGAAATAATAAAGGCCACGATTCAAATATACAGCAAGTTTTTAATGTTGTTATACATTTTATCTTAAATCTAATTCGTGAGGAATAGGGAACATGTAAACCATTCACACGTCAAATAAACTTAACAATCATGCATGGTATTTTCCAGCACCAATTGCGCATTTGAAACATGCAGTATACTCGGAATGTGTACTCGTATATTACCTGCGATGCGAACTGGTAATGGCATTGCCACAGTAACAAGGTCGCCTCCGATTGGAACAGGTAGTTGTTGTTGTCCAGACATTTGCTCGTATTCAGATTTTTCGCCTGAGCAAATATAGTGAGGCTTGACATTACTTTGGTAGTTCTCTGTCATTCGAGTATATGTATATACAAACTACAACTTTCATTAATTATTTAACAATTAATAATTAAATGAATGCTATATTATAAGTAATTAGTCAATATAGTACACGTCATATAATTGCAAGATTCCTATGGAATTTAAATGTTTATTATAACAATTTTAAGATAACTAAAAATGGCTTTCTTCAATAATACAACTTTTACCAAGTACTGGTTCTAGGCCCAGGAAACGGACTCGAGAGCATTTCAAATAAGAAGGAATTACTTTCAATGCAATCGAGCTAAAATAAATAGGTTTAAACTAATAATACAACTCCAACTATTCACTATCAATCTTGAGTAATAACATTATTCAAGTCATGATTTTGTGTGCGAGGTTACCGAGCCCCATGCCAACACGTTTCGATTAAGAGCAAATAATTCCGGCCATATATTTTCCGTGAACCAGGTGAAAGGTTTGCACTGCAGCCTCGCTCTCAGCGCCCGTCTTGCCGATAGATCGCCCACGTCAAGGGTCTGAAAATGGCGGTTATCAGTAATAAAACGCTGACAGAAACAAAAGATGGATGGCGAATAAACATACAAAACTAATATGGAAGTCAGTTTGTTTTCACATAACATAGAAACTAACTTATATGCATTGTCCTACGTGCTATACCAAGGAAAATAATTACACAAATTGACACGGAGTTGAGCATTCATTAATTCATTCATTTATTTCATATTTTAACAATTTGCAAAACGTGGTACATAAAGCATATATTACACATAAAGTAAGTTTTATCTGCTGATGGCATAAGAAATAGCAAACCAATAAATTAAAATAGCATCATTGTTGATAAATCAAGCAAACAAAGATACATGTTTATAAATATTCAATACATTATATAACTTAATCTAAAAATTTGAGAAAATAAAATAATATTTATGTTAGTGGTAAATAAATGTTATATCAAAACAATCAACAAACTTAAATAATAGCAAGCAGATGGTTTTGACGGTGTACTTGAAATCGGGGAGGTTCTTAGCCTGTTCTATATATTGCGGCATTTCATTTCAGAGAAAACAACCTTGATATGCAAATGACCGTTTACCAAAACCTTAAACCTTAGGCAAACAAAATATTCCAGTGTCTGTGAATGAATCATTGGAAGCACCAACTGACACTCTTAACCTAGTGGGATAGTTATGAACTGAACTAAGTGAAATGAAATGCTCATTTAGGTAACCTGGTGATCTACCACTGTAGATTTTGAACACATGGCACAACATGATTTGATCAACTCTTTTCAAGACTGGTAACCAGTTTAGCTTGACAAAATGACTTTGATTTATATAAGCCCTTGGTTCAAGATTCAACACAAACCTGGTCATTCTGTTCTGGATGACCTGTAATTTATTCCAAAGTTCCTGAGTCAAGCTGTTATACCAAATTGAAAAACCATATTCAAAATGTCACAGGATGAGGGAGGTGACCAATATCATTTTAGAGTGGGGGTTAAGGAACTTACTCTTCCTGTACACAAACAAGCATTAGCTTTTTTGATAGTTAACCTAGTTATTGAATCAAAAGATTGATTTTGATCAACAGTGGCCCTAAGATACTTAACAGAATCCTAAGCTTCAATAGGTTTACCATTGCATACAACATTAAGATTTGGTCCAGACTTTAACCTTGCTTTGGAGCCAAACAAAACAGGTTCAGTCTTACTAAAATGCAAAGATAGCTTATTACAAATTAGCCATTGACTTAAAACATTCATTTCGGAGCTCACAACTGAATCAAGTTCAGACCTATCCTTACCAGAGACCAAAATACCACAATCATCTGCATACAGTAACAACTTATTTTTTACTGCACCAGACAAGTCATTGACGTAGATAAGAAACAACATCGGTACTATTATAGAGCCCTGAGAAACACCACATGTTATCGTTGCTCGAGAGGATTGACTACCACGGACATCAACCAATTGATGCCGATCCGACAAATATGAAGTAAACCACTGAATAGTAGCCTTTGAGAGACCCAACGCCTTCAACATCATCAATAGAATGCCATGATCAACAGAATCACATGCTTTCTGCCAATCAAGCAAAACCATACCAACAAGATTACCTTTATCCATTTGGAACCTTATGTAATCTGTAAGATGAATGAGACATGTGTCAGAAGAGGAACCTTTTCTGAAGCCTGACTTGAAATCATACAAGAGATTATAGACGTAGATACACACACCTCCCCTATGACGGTTGCGGTCCTTGCGAGTAACAACATATTTTTTATGGAAATTTCATAATCTGGCACACTATCGTCCAACCAAGTTTCAGATAAACTCACAACTGCCGCGTTGGATTGACGAACAAGTAAACGAATTTCGTCTATTTAAGGTATTAAACTGCGAATGTTCAGGTGAAAAATATGTAAACCTCTTTTTCTAAACGCTGAAAACACACCCGACGTATTATTTGTAGTACTTGCATTTACTGGTCCAGGACAGGGGTGGATATCTCCTCAAAAAAGCAAACACATTTGAGTTCAGTTCGATAGTGAGCATCTAGACGAGGAAGTTGCATGCTTAGATTTACCACAATGATGAAATGGGACGATGAAATGTTCATAAAATGCATTTTCCCCGAGTGAGAACGAAGAGATAACTTTTGTTTGACCGAAAATGGAGTCATCCGAATAATACTGTACTTTATGATTGACATCTGTTTGAAAGTTTCTCAGATTAATTATTACTAGTACTACTGTCAACATGATCTTCGAAATGTTCAGTTTTACCTGGAATGTTTATAGTACACTGATGTAATTGGTAAATATCAGGATTATCTGGTTTGTTTTCAAATGTTTTATTGTTGTTGTTTCCAGGTAACACTACACTAAAAAAGTGAGTGAGTTTTTCATAGCCTACTAATTATTAAGTAAGTTCACTCATTGCCAATTGAATACAATCGCAATACTAAAGACGGTTGGTGAAGGCTGCGAGTGTAGAAGTCACCACACTAGTAGTGAACCATGTACAATTCGTCGTTTTTAATAGGACAATTACACATTTCAATAATGGGCGTTTCCTTCAAATGGCGCGTTTTAGGGCAATATCACGTACCAAGACAATTATTTACATGGAGTTATCGTTCTTGCAATGTTTATATTAAAGTGTAAAACAGCTACACCATTAATGGCTGGATCGTCAAACACGTTTTTAAATATACTAGTTGGTACATATTAATTGTGTGCCGCATGATTAGGAAATAGAATTTATATTTAAAAATGATTCGTAAAAAATATTATGTTTTATATTAATGGTTAGTACATAACCAAAGAGAGGTTAAGTATAAACATAAGTTGTAAACTGTAATAGATCATAAATTAAATCACCCAGTACATACATTTATGTTAAGAACTAAATCAGTTTAAAACTTTTGTTTTCATTAAGACACTTGACAAAAATAGCAATGCCCAGCAGATGCGGTTTGCAAATGAAATCATAGTACGATCTTCCCGTGGATGATACACTGTGGCTTGAGATTCAACATCGCAGGTACGTACGCGCGGACGAACAAGTGCAATGTTGAATGCTGACTACATCATACATGCATAACAACAAAAGACAACAAGAACACGAGACAAACACATGCGAACCATCATATCTGGAAAGGAGTTGTAGATGATCTGCTTGTGTTCATCATCCATCCACACCTCAATCGCTCGCTTGTAGTTATACTGTTCAATCTGCACCCGACCCCCGGGGAAGTTGTACGGCTGATAGCGCGCCACATGACCTATGTGCGAGCACGGAGTGTGCACTAGGCGGCCGCCACACAACCAGATCTGCATAAATATAAAGATTGGTTCAGTTGAAAAAAAACACATCATATTACTGAAATGACTTTTAATCTGTTTCATGAACGGGTTGAAATTCAGAATACTATTGAGGTGAGGAAGTTTCAAGTCCATTTCAGGGCATGTGTTTCTTGAGAAAGATTGTTTAACATGATTTATTTATTTTTGATCGAATTCACGTTTTTCTACGGGTCCACAGTTATATGATTATTAAAACAATTTCAAGCTCGTTTCCTGGGTAAAGCTATTACTCAATGTGTCTTTTGGAACAGATCGTTTACATAATTCAGAGTCTAATTTATTTAATCACAAGTAAACTTATATGATAGAAATGTTTCGATGTTTATGATGTATGCCAAAGCCGTAAATATATTTACCATTGAATAATTAGGTACAGTTAACGCCTCATGTTTTATGATTGACAAACCTACATGGAAACACAAATAGATTAGTCACGGTCTATTTTGTAACGGAAAACAGCTGCAAATTACAACGTTTTAAATGAAAATTTATAAATATAGCTTTCATTAAGCAAACCCGGAGTGTTACGATAAAATACTCAGAGTAAACGAGTAAACAGAAACCATACTGTGTAATATGTTCAGTTAAACACGAATGGACGGAAGAACGCACGGAAGGATTAGTCAATCGCAATATGCCTTAATACATCCTTTCATGTTGGGGTCAGAAAATGATGTTTTTATTAATGAATTTATCAATTATGTGACCTACATTTATTCAGCAATGGCTGCCTTTTAACAGACATTATACCGCATATTTAATGTACCTCCGTGCTCGTTGAATAATTAGCAAAACTTGATTACGGTACAAACCTCAATTACAACTTGTTACTTTTGATAGTTTGAGAGCTATATACTTTTAGTTTTGTTTAACGTAGCACACTGTTATGTTTTCAGAATAATGCGCAATTTACTCGCGTGCCATATAACATGACGTAAAATTAAAATGCTATTAAAACACTGGGTGAATTAGAGTTTTGAATAAATACACACATATAACTCATACTTACTTGTTATAAGTAAGCAAACAGTCTATCTACATGCTATTTAACTATCTATTAAAAAAACACTGCACACGTTCATTTTATTACAGAGAAAGCACATATAATAATTGTTTAACAACCAATAAGTGACGAAAAATGTTGTTATTTTGTAAACACTTTAGTGAATTATTACATCTCTGATAAATTCCGTTGTAAGATCACATGTTTGCACATATTTTTAAGTGCTTTGTTACTAACGAGCTTATCCCTCACATTTCTGTGTCAACTTATTTCCATGGTAAATATCTTAGGAAATCACCGGGGTTGAAAAAAGTTTTAAACATCAAACACCAATATTTATTGGGGATGACGTTTTTTTTAAATTTGAATTTAATTGCTTTAGAAATGTGGAAATATTTGCTCCACATACCCACATTATTCTGACCGACAGAGTGATTCCAAAAGGACTCCCTCTAAAACACGGTCTGCCTCAAAGTAATCCTATATTGGGAAAATATGATGGATCTTAACACCATACCCACTTACCCTCCAAGACATTTCAAGGTTCTCCCCTCCCCACACCTTCATCCCCTCGTCATATTCCCCTATCTCCTGGAAGAACTGTCGATCAATGGCATAGGCAGCACCCACCATCACCGTACCTCTGGAAAAAATTTTCGAGAAGTATAAATACGCACCTGTACACAGTGTTTAAATTATACTGTTATTCTATCCCTTATATCGTTTTTGCCATAAAACAACAAACAACAAATCCCAGAAATGGGTTATATTTTTCTTGGGAAACATGTCGCAACGACACATATTCACAGATAGTGACTAGTGACTAAAACTGAACAAAATTCGTATATTAACATATATATGATTCAAAGCTGATGAAACAAGCTTATTAATAGATGCAATTCATTAAAAAGAAAACTAGAATCAAAGCCTTATGAATATGACCGCATTCTCACGGTCTGGTAGACTCCGGTTTTGGGCCAACTTGGTCATTCCGGAAAAATTCCTCGTAGAAGACAAGCCGCCAGTTGAAACCGTATCTGATCATATAATCTTTGTAGTACGTGTACGCCATGGTATCCTTCTGTATGTAGTCAAGGGTTGCCATGGCAATGGTCCTGCGGTTGTGCTTCACTTCCGTCAGAAGAGGTTGCAGCCTGCACAAAAGACGAACCAAACCCGTTCAAATCAATGTGCAATATGCATGATTGTCCTAGCACTTCCTACGGTTTCAATCATTTTATCAAATTTGGTTATTATTATAATCGTTATAAAAAGAAACGCGTATATATTTTTGAAAGATTGAAAACTACAAATGTGTCAGTTTAACATTGACGCCGTCGCTATATTTAACTTGACACATGAACGTGTGTTTTGTAACAGACGTACTGATTACATATACGACAGTATGTATATACAAGTCCTTTTGTAACTTTCGCTTCACATAGATTTGACGAAAACGACATTTAAGCGCTGCCATAGTTGGTACATATAACATGCCTTCTACAAATTATAAAAGTGACAATCAGAGTTTCTGTCACTATTACCAGATTATGACCTGGCACACATTTAAAGAGTCAAACTTGACTCAGATCTGTACGCGAGCAACATGGTTAATACATCCGAAAAGTCACGTTATTACATAAGGATAATTGTGCCAATATATTTGCCAAAACGCCATGGTGAGTGGCATAGTTATGAACCATATGAAAACACAAACATTCACACGTCTCTTAAAATATATTTAAAAAAAAACATTTAACATGTAACACTACATGGTTTTTTGTTATTGTCATGGCATATGCATAAAAAAGACAAATTTAAGGCATTTAATTTAAACTTAAACAGCTTTGTTGGCGTGTAAACTAGTCAAGAAACCACTCACAAAAATGATTCAGATACTAGGTACATAAACCTACCAATCAATATTGACCTCCATGTGGCTGTCAAAAAATATGATGATGTCACCCGTTGAATTCCTGTACCCCAGCAGTCTTGCTTGGATGAGACCCAGACGATTGGGAACACGGATCATTTTCACCAGCCCCACGGGAAAATGAGATTCTAGATAGACATCTAACTTGGACTTCAACTCCTCTGAAAATAGAACGGCGCTTTGAGCTTTGTTATGATTTAAAACTTTAAATGGGTACACCTAATGCAATATATAATAATAACAATGCGGCTGTCAATACTGCTGTTAATACCGATACGATTTAGATGATTATATAACATGCATTATTATAATTAAACAATAATCATTAAGATTATTTTACTATTATTTGATTTGTACTATAATTATCATTTTTGATACTTTTTATAGTTTTTATAAGTACAATAATACTAATAATGATTATCAGTAGAATAAGAATAATAATCAGTAGTATAAGTATAATAATAATGACAATAATAATTAGTATTTTTATGTATATAATACTGAGTAGACGTAGTTGCAGTAAGAGAAGTATTAGTTGTTGTAGTAGTAGAAGTAGTAGAAGTAGAAGTAGTTGTAGTAGTAGTAGTAGTAGTAGTAGTAGTAGTAGTAGTAGTAGTAGTAGTAGTAGTAGTAGTAGCAGCAGTAGTAGTAGTAGTAGTAGTATTAGTAGTAGTAGTAGTAGTAGTAGTAGTAGTAGAAGAAGTAGTAGAAGTAGAAGTAGTAGTAGTAGTAGTAGTAGTAGTAGTAGTAAGAAGTAGTAGTAGTAGTAGTAGTAGTAGTAGTAGTAGTAGTAGTTAGTAGTAGTAGTAGTAGTAGTAGTAGTAGTAGTAGTAGTAGTCGTAGTAGTAGTGTAGTAGTAGTAGTTAGTAGTAGTAGTAGTAGTAGTAGTAGTAGTAGTAGTAGTAGTAGTAGTAGAAGTAGTAGTAGTAGTAGTAGTAGTAGTAGTAGTAGTAGTAGTAGTAGTAGTAGTAGTAGTAGTAGTAGTAGTAGTAGTAGTAGTAGTAGTAGTAGTAGTAGTAGTAGTAGTAGTAGTAGTAGTAGTAGAAGTAGTTGTAGTAGTAATAGGAGGAGGAGGAGGAGTAGTAGTAATATTAGTAGTAGTAGTAGTAGTAGTAGTAGTCGTAGTCGTAGTAGTCGTATATTTCACTCATACATGAATCATATCTCGACACCGTAAACTTACCGATACTGGAATGCTCTTTCATTGTTATGTTATGCTTCCTTAAACGTTACGTGAACAGTTATTTAGTGAAACATACATAATATACCGCTCAAACTTAGTCCATACCTTGTACGACGCATCGCATTAAACAAATAATTGTACTGTCTCTCACTGATATACGCAACGTGCTTGCATACTACTGGTACAGTATCTCATTGATTCGTGTAATGTTACTATATATAAGTGAGTCGTATCTCAATTATACTTTCATTAAATATAATTTATACCTTTACCTTACCTTACTTTTATTTGTTCAGTATCATAAACATCCGATAACAGTACCGAACAATACGTATGCAATGAATACTATTCACTGAAACCAGACACATATTTATTTCGTTTCGCACTAATACATACACACTGGTTTAGCATCACGAACATACTATAGTGTGTATTCAACTTAATTTAAAATTTGTCTCCTCAATATTTCCTCAATATTTGAGATGGGTTTGACCAGTTTGCTAAATTTGGTGTTCATAATGCTTTTTGAGTCCCACTAAAATATATATATATATACATATTAGAATATTATTATTGCTGTTTGATGAGATTCTGCTTTGTTGATACTCAAATCTCATCTTCTGAATTGAGCAAACACACATTGAGAAATTTCGGAATACTTGTTCATCAACGTACCCATCTGACTCCCATCATCGACAAGGATGATTTCTTTGAGCAGTTTGCGCGGTGTCCGGTTCACAATGCTGTATATGGTACGCAGCAAGATTGACGGCCACTCGTCGAAGAAGGGAATGATGATGCTGGCTGTAGGAAGATCGTTCTGGTACGTGACTGACCGGCAGCTGTAACGTTATATAAAAATAGTTATATATATTATTCGCAGGTATGTATATAAATCACATATGTTAAATGAATGAAAATAAGGCTATTGCAGAACATGGTAAGATCAACTAAATTAAAACGGAAACGCTGACTTTTGTCGATGATGAACATGTATACAAATACTTAGATATAGGTAAATCAATTCATACTGTGCTTCTTACCAGCTTTTGGCTTTGATTTAAAAACCAAATTTGAAGAAGAATAGTAAACGGTAATGACAATAACTAGGGTACTGTGGGGCGCATTATTTTTATTAATGAAGATTCCTTCATTCAAATTTTCGGGATGTAACCTGAAACAAGAGGACAGAAGGCAATTGGGCAATCACCTTAGACCTGCACTGAACTTCTTTGACAAAATGTAACGATGTGATGAGAAACGTTTTTGGAACGCTAAGGGAGTAAATTGAAAATCAAAAACTCTCAGCAAATGTCATGATGATTGGCAAACGCTTGTGTAAATTGGCCTGCGATCTAGTATTTTATACCATGTGACACAGTTCAGAACAATCAATAGAATGAATTGGTGAAATTAGGCATCAGTAGTTGTCAAATGTAAAAGTCTCAAATTCAGCGCATACGTTATTTGGGTCATTCTTTTAACAAAGTTTCAGGAACATTTGGAATAAATGTGGAACATATAGCTTTTTCTTAAATTTTACTTTAAATGACCTTATTTTTGAAATAACCCGATACAGTTTCAATCTCGGATGAGATATCATTTGGACAAAATGTTCTAAAATACGTTGCTTGAAGATTGTGCTACAAATATGACCATTCCGATTGTTGATCTATTGACGTAGTTTTTAAGCCATCGTGATCCAGTTTCGAACTCGCTCGAGCTCAAATAACGACAAAAAATTTGCCATAGTTTAATAGAAATTGGACAATACCTGTGGCCTCTCTAGTGTTTTTCTTTAGTTTGACAAAGTGACCTTTTTTTGACCCCACATAACAAAGTTTCTATATATTCCGACTAAGATTCAAGACAATTTGGGAATGCATTTTTCTCCAAGAGTTTCACCAGCGTTTTTTATTGTACCAACGGACCTAGCACACCAGCGAAGGGATAGTCTATGAGTTTCTTTTTTTCCGTTTTAATAGCTACTGTGGTCGCATATGACATGATAACAATTTTTGCAATATATATTCAGGGTGATAAAAACAGTCTAGACAAGCGAATATCGTTTATTTAAGGTAATTGCATAGTAAATAATGAATATGATTGATACTGTCCGTGTTCATGTTTTAAACAGGGCGAACATACAAATGTTGAGAAATACATATACAGAAACGCTACCAAGATTAACGAGAGTCTTACATAATGCATTTAACACGCTGGCTTATGTTTGGTCCAAATCATATACATTTTGATACATTCTAAGCAAATCATAATTAATGATTTCAAATTCACCCTGTGTGATTGCAATCGAAAAAAACGAACAAAAAGAAACACGGACAGAAAAAATAAAAGAAAATGCATGCCTACCCATTAAATCTTGAGTCCGGGACCATACGGTTGAGAGGTATTTTGTCGCTGGCTAAAACGTTTATGTTTAACTTTTCAACAAGCTGGTTGGCTCGCTCATTCTCCTTTCCAACAAGGTGCACACCCGTTCCGTTCTCACCGGGCCGATTTAAGTCATTCTTGCCGTACTTGTCTATCAGGACATTTCCCGTTTTGGCGGAAGAGTTCTTTTGATATTCTGACCACGTCAACTGATGAACATATTCATAAGTGGCTTTTACTAATTTGTGTGCGTTTTCAGAGTGTGGTTTACAGTCACACAAGTCAAGCAATTGTCTGTCTTTGAACAAATGTAACTGTATAGAAACGAACACGAAGATGAGAACAAACATGGCGAATAGGTACCGAAAGGCCCAGCGCATTCGCAATGTATGTAGGCTGATCATCTCCAATGTTGATTTTTGATCAGGATGAGATATTAAATTAGGCTCGAGCTTTTGATAATTTAGGCTTTAATTCTGAAAATGAAAACAAAAGAAAATTACAAGCTTACACAGCATTTAAACTTACGACATTTAATAACTTTTGTTATTGCCAACATGTCCGTTATACTGTGCGGACTGTAATACTATTTCGGGTTTCAAACAGGGCGCTCGACTGCTGAAGCCATATTTATTATTCATTCGTAAGTTAATAAATTTTTATACGAGAATAAAGGATTGTATGTCATATACGTGGATAGGATGAAATGCTTTGACTTCATAGTTCGTAACGAACTTTGGTTATAATTATATAAACAATGTAAAAACGGTAAAATACTCAGAATTATAAAAGACATGTACGAAAAAGAAAAATCGTGTGTTTGATCGTGTTCTAACTATTCAGACTATTTCAATAACGCTGTTGGCTTACGTCAAAGGGCGGTAATGTCGCTTCTATTTTCCCTTTTCGTTGAACACATTTAACAATTTTTGCAAAGCGACACACAGGCTGGCTTACATATTGATGAGATTGTTTTGATTTTATTATTATTTGCAGATGATATAGCCATTGTAGGTAAAACTGCGGAAGAAACATTTGTTTTCGAAAACTACTCTTGTATCAATGAAAACATGTTTTTATGTGAATTCAAAAATAGAGTTATTGATTGTTTTCAACAAGAGTGGTTTAGGTCGCTACTAAGTTTTGATGTTTTATAAGGAATATAAACTAAAATATGAAAACGGAACATATTTAAATATTATACCTATAAGCTAACGATTTTATTTTAGTCGACTCAGACTCTTTTGAATCCTTTAAGGATATAAACCGGGAGGTTCGGTAATAATCGAATTCCGCGAGCAGAAAGGTATTGCCTTTGCTGTTAAACAACGGACATCGAAGACGAATACCATTGTTTACTTGTTTGTTCAAGTTTCACAACAGTGAGGAAAAAGTACAACAAAGCGAAATATCATACAAATCCATCTGTATTAATTTTTTAAGAACTTATGTAATCGTGTAAAAGAGAAGATATTATCAAACTGTTCCTATACATCAAAGAAGCAATGTTCCTTCGAAAAACTCTTTTTAACCCATTAATGCCTAGTGAACTCTCCCATCCTTCTAAGTTGGATCAATTTATTTCCAAAATTAGGGATGTCTAGTATATTTATTTCTGTATTAAGAAATATTCTTACAGAAATTCCTTTAAGCAAACAGCGAAGACCCAGATCAGACGCCGCATCATGCGGCGTCTCATCTAGGTTTACGCTGTTTGCAATGTCCTTTTTTCAGGACGCTAGGCATGAATGGGTTAATATTGTCGAGGGATAACAAAAGTCTTTTTATTCATCCTCATTGCTTATTTCTTTATAAATGTATACTGTTACTGAAATTTAGTAATACAGTCGAAACTGACTTAACGGCCAGCTGAAAAAAACGGTCATGTGCAGACAACGGTCAGTCTGGACCCCCCCCCCCCCCCGACAAAAATCACTCTATATTACACTTGAGAATAGCGGTCATCCGTCCAGAGCGACCAATGGCCACTATTTTCCACTCCGAACTTCAGGTTTGAACTTAAAACAACGGTCATGCGTAAGTCATCTCGAGTCGCGAACAGTAAAAACACAGCACATCATTTATGCGTCTATTTTGCCGGTAAATCCTCTGACAGCGGTAATTGCCTATGATTTTATAAAAGCGGCCCGCTTCGAGTAAACAAATAATAGGGTATTTAGAAACGGTCGAAACAAAGAATCACGATCGTTGTTTGTGCATCCATGACAGGTAAGTACTATTGTCTTACCATTATTATTAAATTTGCATTTTGATTGCATAAAACAGGTGCAATTAAGAATAACAATGTGTAGTTAAAGTACTTATCGTATGCAGGCATAACGCATGAGCGCCTGACAGAGTCAATTGATCTTTTTCGCTGATAAAGTGTAAAAACAACATTAAGATTGCGAGTGTTTTTATTAGAAGGCGATAAGAGGATTATTGATCGGCTTAAAAGGCAAAACATACACTGATTTGCAACATATATAACAAACTTTAGGCATTTATGAAAGAGGATTCTTTAAGCGCGGAGTTAATTGTTATGATTGTTGCGAGTGAGAATGGTTGTGTGTTTTGAAGTTATTTGCGTGATAAGATATCTTGTTGTTTGTGCATGATGTGCTATGTTTTTTTGATAAAGAATGAATGTATATTTGTATTATGTATTAGGTTGTTGAATGAAAATGCTGTTTATGTGATGTTTGCGTACGAATAAATTTAAACAAAACTTGTGCGTCTTTTTTATTGAATGAGAACGGTACAGTTACACCGTACATTGGTTTATGACAGCGAATCTGCTTTTTAGACTTGTTCGGACGTGACGTCAATGGCACGTGACAAGCTTTATTGACTCAATGAACGAGATGCATGATTAAACAAGTTTACTAGCTATGATAAAGTCATTGATTTAGTTTAACAATATGAAATTAAATCAATATATAAGATAGTATTCTGTATTATTCAATGTAAATTAATTCTGTTATTAATGCTTAGTTATCGGCAATGAGCCTTTGTTTTACACTGTATGCAAACGACTTGGTGTGGTAACGACTTAGCAATACTACCAACTGACAAACCATCTTAAAATTCAGATTCGAATACAACGGTCACTTGTGGACAACGGTCACTTTGGTCATTTTACTTGACTGACCGCTGTTCTCAGGTCTGACTGTATATATATTAGATTACATCCCCTTTACTTACTAATGTATGAATGTATATTGCTAATGAAATATAGTAATTTGAATCAATAAGGTAACACATGTATTACTAACATTGGCATTACCATGTTGAAAGACCTTTTGTATCATATATACACGTATTATGAAGACGATGAAATATGTGCAAGTCTAAATAACGTTTCTGTTCTGTTCTGTTCTATAAATATGTAATCCGCTTTAATTCGCATGTTTGGCTTAGCTGACAAAGATACATTGTTTTTCTTATGTTATTTTCGGTTCTTCAACAGCAGAAACATTGTCGGTGTATATGAATTTCAAAAACTTGTAAACTTATGTAACGCAGACTTTATGAACTGTTAACATTTGATATTTCACCGTTTTTTGACAGTTCCGAATAATGCCGTGGTCGAATGTGAACGCATTTTTTAAAATAAACAAATTCCAACAACCGAACGGTTCACATTTGTTATAAATCTTATTACGAATATAACTATTATGAAATAACAATAACGTTTCGCGGCTGATATAAGTTTCATAAGATATAGGACGTATAAAAAAATCCCCATGTAGTCTGACTTTTTTAGGCGTCCAACAGGATAATGTCTGCATTCTATTTCAACGCGAAAGACAGATCGAATAAATAAACTGTTTAAATAATAAAGCCCATGAATAATAACTATCTGGCCACATTCTACGTGTTTGCTTTTTCACTTAAATAGTTGTATCTGTATAATCATAAAACTTGAAAACAGTGCATGCGTGCGTACAGACTTGGCAAATGAGGTTAAGCGGCTATATTGTCTGAAATTAAAAGCTATTACCATTGAACCGTCCAACTGTCCCAAAGCAACCCAAATATTTACACCTGCCTACTTAAGACACGTTACTTAAAATACGTTTTTAAAATATCATGTCCATACGTACTATACTTATTATATAATTGCAGCTTAGCTCTGTTAAGTATCTACATGTAATTACCTTCGCAAATTTGTCAGTATAGATTTCCATGTTTCAGCTCGCATCGCATTGCCGTTTGAGCCCGTTAGGTATGGTGTACGAATCGGTTCAAAAGTATGAATCATATCATACGGTTTAGCTAGAACCGTATCATACAGTGTTTAAACCGTATGATACACTTTAAACTGTATTATGATACGCTTTTAAGACTTGTGGACCGGTTTGTATGGTAAACCGTATGATCCGGAACCGTATAAAAGAATCGTATCTGATGATTTTTGACGGGCATTATTCAATGTACAATCAGCCAATCAGATCTAAAATATATATATATTTAGTGTAAACCGTATGAAACGGTTTACGCTAAACCGTATGATACGAATCGTTAACCGTATGATACGAATCATATCCAACGATTTCGCATCAAACAGTTAAGCGCACAATCGGTCTTAAAGTCAAAACCGTCTGATACAATCGTAACAGACGGTTTATGGACGCAAAACCGTATGATACGGTTCTAGCTAAACCGTCTGATTAGATCGTATCATACGGTTAAGAATCTTGGACCGGTTCGTACATCATAGTTTAGCTGATAATACAGCTCATCGTAATGGCTTGTTTCTTACAAACAGACAGAGCCTTTCGCTTTCAGACAAAATATTTTCAATCTCCTAGACGAAAAGAGACTGACATTCTTCCCTTAAAAATGTTATAAATCAATCTCCTTTTGAAGAACGTCGCTTACATCTTTTACAAATAATACATATTTGAGTTGGGTCGGAAAGTTAAGTCGGTCTCAACTGAGATGAGTTTTGAATTCGTTTGTGAGATCCCCGTCTTACTGAATTTTCAGATGAGTCGGAACACAAATCGCATATTCTGAGTTGAGTTGAAAAACTGAGAACGTTCGTGATACCAGGCCGTGATCTCAAATTTCGCTTTAGGCGGATATCGCAAATTTTGTTTTAAGTTTAGGGTATTTTTTACTTAAGTCTTGCAAAAAGGAAATATGCATCATTGTTTTATGTATCTATATTGCAGGTTAATACCTTCGATACGCCACTTAAAATTTTTGACATCATTGTTTAAAAAAAAATCAAATAGATATACCTGGATAATTATCGCCACGTATTATGTCGGCATAATTAGCTCGGCAGATTAAACATAACATTCATTACATTATTTTATTTATTCCTGGTCACTTTAAGACAAAATTAGAAAAATAGCTCGTCTAACTTAAAGTAACAATTTTCCTATTATTTACTATTATTTAAATGTAAACAAAAACATTATCTAAGACATTGTTATGGGCCTTGTCTTCTGACGATCGTGATCAATCGTCAAAACCAGAACAGTATAAAATACTCAAAGTATGTGTTAAGCTTTTAAAAAATAGTTTTATATAAAAGTAAACATGTAAAACCTTTCGTCATCGATGCATCAAATAGAGCCCGCTATTATTAATATTGAGGACTCCTCCCATTTGTGATTCATGAATTATCAACAAAGATGTAAAATGGTCAACGGGGTGCCTGCCTGCCTGCTTGCCTGCCTTCCTGCCTGCCTGCCTCCCTCCCTCCCTCCCTCCCTCCCTCCCTACCTCCCTCCCTCCCTCCCTCCCTCCCTCCCTCCCTCCCTCCCTCCCTCCCTCCCTCCCTCCCTCCCTCCCTCCCTCCCTCCTCCCTCCCTCCCTCCCTCCCTCCCTCCCTCCCTCCCTCCCTCCCTCCCTCCCTCCCTCCCTCCCTCCCTCCCTCCCTCCCTCCCTCCCTCCCTCCCTCCTCCTACCTACCTACCTACCTACCTACCTACCTACCTACCTACCTACCTACCTACCTACCTACCTACCTACCTACCTACCTACCTACCTACCTACCTACCTACCTACCTACCTACCTACCTACCTACCTACCTACCTACCTACCTACCTACCTACCTACCTACCTACCTACCTACCTACCTACCTACCCTACCTACCTACCTACCTACCTACCTACCTACCTACCTACCTACCTACCTACCTACCTACCTACCTACCTACCTACCTACCTACCTACCTACCTACCTACCTACCTACCTACCTACCTACCTACCTACCTACCTACCTACCTACCTACCTACCTACCTACCTACCTACCTACCTACCTACCTACCTACCTACCTACCTACCTACCTACCTACCTACCTACCTACCTACCTACCTACCTACCTACCTACCTACCTACCTACCTACCTACCTACCTACCTACCTACCTACCTACCTACCTACCTACCTACCTACCTACCTACCTACCTACCTACCTACCTACCTACCTACCTACCCTACCTACCTACCTACCTACCTACCTACCTACCTACCTACCTACCTACCTACCTACCTACCTACCTACCTACCTACCTACCTACCTACCTACCTACCTACCTACCTACCTACTTACCTACCGACCTACCTACCTACCTACCTACCTACCTACCTACCTACCTACCTACCTACCTACCTACATACCCGCAGGGCCAAGCGGTTTGATATCTGGCATATAAGATATAAGATGTTAAAATTGTTGAAATCATACCTCTGGAGTCAAAGTATTTGTAGAGGCATATTAAGGGAATAACTTAAAACAATAACACGCTGTCAGTAATTTAATATTTTGTCTCTAACATACAATTGTGGTAATCTACCAAGTTTGTTTAAATCAGCCCCAATGGTCAAATGGGCCCAAAACACAAACTTATTTCCAAAACCCATTGATGTAATTTATATCTGGTAAATAAATCTTTACCCTGGATGTCCTTTTTGATATAGTATTTTCTGTTAATCGCTACTTTATTAATAACCAGCTTCAATATAAAGCAATAAACGTACGTTAGCCCGAGTGTTTATACGCCACGCAGCAGAAAATGACCCTTAATATGGGAATTATGAAATTATGAAATTCCGATTAAAAATGTCGATAGATTTACAGTTAATTCGCACATCTTCTCAGACATGTTGGTCGCTTTTCTGATGGAATAAATCATGTCTTTATTTCAATTTGCAAGAGTGGAACATACATAAAACAACAGCGAGGTCTCAGTGTATGCTTTTTTAACATATATATATATATATATATATATATATATATATATATATATATATATATATATATATATATATATATATATATATATGCAACGTTTTCATAGCCCTTTGGTTTGACCACAAGGACCAGAAACGTAATAACATAAATATATTTAACATAATTTGAATACCCATTATACGATTACTACAAGCTAGTTTAATATATGAACGAAATTAGATGTCTACAATAAAATAGGCATGCACATTTATCGTCCTAATAATAAATCACCATGTCCCAGAGACGTCTATGATTGAACAAGTAAAACTCTTACCAGCATAGCCGATAAATACTCAGAGACATGCACTATACATACAGACCTTCGCAAAACCATCCATTTTAACGACAGTGTATCAACGTAGTATTTGTCAGATTATGTTCTTTTCTTTCAATACCGGAAATATTGTATCGATTTGCGTCATGTATTTTCATTTTTGTTTTCGGTACTGATATATGGTTCATGTATTTGTATCATAAAGAGTGTTGCAGATGGTGCCATGATGCATATAACATTTTTCCAATGTCGGCGGTTTTCATTTAAATATATCATTATGTTTGTAGTCCACAGTCAATTTATATAATTGAAAGGAAAATAGCGCAGATGTGTCCGAGATAACCAAAAAGGTAACAGATTGAATCCATATAATTACATTTTTGTTGTAGATAGAAAGCCGTACATCTAGTGAGCTAGTACACTGCCTAACCGTGCGATCTAACATAATGCAAACGTGTCAAGAATACGGAAAATAATATATACGTTTTAAATAAGCATAACATTCAACCGAGTATCTTATTAAAGTAGTCTTTGGAATATTCACTTCTGGCATAATGTTGACATGCCTTGACTGAATACAAACTATGTAAAACATTGACACGCTGGCGTTGTACATGCATGAATTAAAATGTGTAATACATATAAATGAATATTCGCGGTATGATAATACTGATGAAAATACTGGAACTAGTATCTTGGAAATATATTCACAATACTATGTCATTCGAATGAATCGGTCATCTTGCACTAATGATGAACCATTATTGCCGGAATCCCGTTGGAAGATACCGTTAGGTTTATTTCATCTCTTGACATATCGATAAGACATTTAATCGGTTATATATCCAATTCGTCATGAAAAGTCAACCAATAAAACGAAACGGTATCAAAACCGTAGCTTTTTAGCCTGGTATTTGTATGTAATATTAACCAAGATCCAATTTTTGTAACATTAAACGTTATCAGATTATAAGATAATGTGAAATTTCAATAGTTGACTCATCAATATGAATTAAAATGTTGGTTATTCTTCCACGGTATATATAATCGAACGACACCAAAAATTTACATCGTGAGTGTCGACGATCGACCTATTGGAAACGGTTTCATTGTGTACTCTGTTATTATATATATATATATATATATATATATATATATATATATATATATGTTCAGACATGATTTGATTCATGTATTTTGTTCTACATAAACAGGGGCTTAGTTAAGTGATATACTGACGTGTTTATTCCGGTGTTTTATAAGCATAACCATGATTGTTATTCTGTTAATATGATTTTTGTCAACTGAGATGTGTTTGCTTTACCAAAATGCTACGTTGTTGTTTCGCTTAATTGGGATGAGAAATACGTTTTTTGACAGTCTTTTCACATACTAGAGATAAATTATTCACAAAAAATGTTCAGCGCGCTCAACTATTCTTCCGTTTTGAAAGTAATATACATAGGCTCTTAGAAAACTAAAATAATGGAAGCAAACACATTATAATAATATTACATGTCTGAAAGGGTGACAGTAAATTTTTCAACTTGGGGAAATACTGTCAACAGATGCGTAGCCAAGGTTGACAGTATTTTTCCGAAAGTTGACAAAGTTACTGTCACCATGTCAGACATGTAAAAAAAATATTATACCGAACAATCTATTCAAACAGCAACACTTTATATGAACCATGAACAATTTTAATATTCAATAATTGTATCAAATTTCAGCAATGAGCAACCATTAATATGTTGAGTGGCTCAGATTGTCGGGCCGAGCAAAATGAACTTGGCTTTATTCGTCACCGACCTAGTAATCGATTTATCCCATCCATTTTCTTAGTCGTCAATTATTTCTTTAAAAATGTATCACGGAACCAGCTTTCCGTAATTTATTTTCTTCACTTGATTATCCAATTTATGACGTTCTAGTGTAACGTCATTTCGGTGACGAAACATTTTGCATAGTAAAAACACTCTTTTATTAATATTTCGCCCAAAAGAGTGTTTTTACTATGAAATATGTATATCTTTATCCCTACTGGTAATAAAACTGAGTAGAAACATTTTGGACAAAAATATGGACGTGGTGGTTTTTTGAATAGTAAAGTATTTGTTTTAAGCATCGAACGAATCCAAAACGTATTTCGGATTGTGTGCTTGTGATGCATAACACCTTTAGAACACACACTGGACGTGTATATCGTTGTAACTTTATTGTTATTAGTATTGGATTAAAGTTGTCATTTATGTAAGCGTGTCGTTTATACAAAATTGAATTTTTGTATGACTCCTGTCACAGCTTAAAGGGGCCTAACACAGATTTTGGCATGTTTTGAAGTTTGTCATTAAATGCTTTATATTGATAAATGTAAATATTAAATTTTAAAAGCTCCAGTAAAAAATCAAATATGAAATTTAAAAAAGAAAAAAAAAGTAGCCCGCAGCAGGGTTCGAACCAGTGACCCTCGGAAACCTGAAGTAAAAACGCATAATCCAACTGAGCTATCCTGCCAAGCATACATACGACGCGTATTTTATACCTTATATAAGCAATCTTCGTTGTTTCACAAATTTAAACGACAACAACAAAACTCTCCGAATTATTCAAAAGTTTCGCGTTGCAACGCTTTATAATTTTTAGGTTTTTAAATCGTCAAAAGATGCATATAATGGCTATATTAGACCATCGCAAATGTTCAGTAATACTGTTTCCTCACAGATATCATAACTAAACCGAAAATTTGCGAATCAGAAACAACTTTTTTTTAATTTTGTCAATTTACCAAACCGTGAAAAGATCCCTTTGAATAATGGCATTAATCTATTCTACAGCAAAGTTTCAGCTGCAATCGATATTTAAATTATCAAAATACTGCGGAAAGGAAAAGCTGCGTACTGCGCATGCTCGAATGGGACAGTCTAATTTTTTTTACCATTCCGCACGTGATTGCTAAGGTAGTGGGCGACGGTATATTTTTGACATTATTTTTTTTCCCCGCGGTTGGCACGTGATTGCTATGGTAGCGGGCGACAGTATTCTTCGGACAGTAAATTTTTTCCCGCTGGGTCTGACAGTATTTCTATGTCACGATGGCCTATGGGAGTTTAGCATTGTGAATAAAAGTGAGGTATAATAATAGATATTAGATGTATGTGCTAGTTATATACTGTACAGATCAAGCATTTATACATTATAATAAGAAGTGTGACTATGCCAAGGAACTAGAATATCAACTGTGTACCAATAACTATTGTTGAATTTAATTTAAATTGAAAGCAAGGCCTTCATGTACGCTACCTTTTTACATTTGCATTTCGACGCGATCTCGATCTTTAACAAAATGTCAGTAATTACACAACTCCATGTTTTCATAAAACTCTAAAATATTTACGTTGCGAGCACAATGTTTATCCGGACAAACCATTTAGCTTAATAAACTTGTAAATGTCAATAATATATTTCAGCGTTTTAGTTGCTTTTCATTAACAATCTAAGTTGCGGATAATATATTTCTCATACTGCTCTCAACTAATAAATAAATATGCACTAGCTCGTTTGTCAATTGACGGTAATAACTGACATTCAGTCGGGTAAAGACACTACTTGGTTGATCTTGGTACAAATCATTGAGAAGACGATATTGAACCTGTGTTACATGTCATGCTGAAAAAACGGTATGTTTATTAAGTCGAACGTTATTTAAAAAGTACATACATTCAAAACAATTGAGTACAGTCCAATATTTTAAAATTTCTTTCTAAAGAAACAGTGTTGTTACAAATATTACATCAATCTCTTCTATCCACAGCTGGACTGTGTCCTTTAGCACTGGTCAAATATATTTGTACTGTGCGTCGGTTTACCAAAAAGCTAAATTGCGAATGTCAGTTAATAAAGTCAGGTTGCTTTGATACCTTAGGGTTAACTATTGTAATAACATGTGTCCAGTGTGTTTGTTGTTTAAATATTGATGTGGAACTTGTTGCAACTTTGTCGCATACATCCTTGAGTATGCATTCAAGATATATTTGTTTCATTTCCCTCTACATGTTAACCGCTTGGTACCAATCTTCCATAACATATTTTAACAAACGTATTGAATGTGTCTTAATCTTTACGTCCTATTTTGTAATAATTTTACGTTATCAAAATCAACTGAATCATGCATTTGTTAAGGCGTATTCGTGTTTCATTCTGACAAGATGTTTTGATTGTTCGAATGATTTTTTTATATGTATGTATGAATAACAATAACACCAATCTTTGATTATGTTAAATATAACATATAATCACACACTAATTAATTATTAATCGCAGTCTGGTCCATATCAAAAATAACCATGCACGGACAAAGATTTAAAATACCTATATGGTACGAAGGGAGGATATCAGGGTGCCATTAAAGAACTTGGGAATACCAGTCTATTTTTTCTGAATCATACACTAGCTCCGCGGTTATTGCTTTACGTTATCTTTACTTCTCTTTTCATTCTCTTTTCTTGTTTTTAATAAATTTTATGTTGGATAATTTAATTGTTTAAAAAAAGAGGAACATAACGTTGTTTTCTGATTAACCTTTTGTAACGTAAGTTTCATGTATTTTTTATCAACGCTATATATATATATATATTTAAGAATGCTGTTCGCCATGTTTAAATTCTTTTGGTGGAAGAGTCAATAGGGACGCCATAATCATGGGAAATTACATGGTAAGTAATAAATAATATCACGTTACATGATTTATTTTTCTTCTTATATTTTGCACGATTATGTTTGGAACCTCATTTGATTTGATCGCGTTCATTTAATGCGTATTCCGCTTGACCATCAATATATTTTAAGATATAAAAGCACGGGCGATGAATGTGTTGTCGGTATGGGAGTTTGAACAGTCAGCCTCGGACTATTGGCATCGGCAAATAGTTTATGCAGTCAACATTATACCTGAGCGAACGTTCAGCTCACAAACTACTATGTTATGTCTTTATGATTATGGTTCTGTCATTATGTCATTCAAGATCCCGTCAGTACTGTATTCATACGGTCATCGCAACGTTATGAATTTTGATTTTGATGAAGCCTATCACTATAAGAAGCTAACGGAAACGGAATATTAAAACAAATGTTGTGGTGCTATAAGAAATATGTAGTGTGGTGGTAAAAGTATACGCAGTAGTTTTAAACAAATATTTTGTAATATTTTATGAAGTGACAAGTATATTGGTAATACCTCATGTTTTTCTAAATCCAGGACATATTCGGCTTGTTTATCTGATGCCAATAACATATAGCTTTGGTGCTAGGATTTGATTGTTCAATAACTTGATTACTTGCTGAATATTTTGAGTTCTCTTTGAAAAATGTGTCAGCTCCTCGTAATTAAACAATCGTGTTGAATCAGGTGTAATGTATATAATGACATCCTGTGTAATGATTCCCTAAGGAAATCGTAGGAGTAAGTATTAATAAATAATACAAATATGAATAGTACGTATGTGACAAAAATTCCCATACCCCCGCCCCCTCGACTATCTATGGATCGACGTGTTTCGTTTTATGGATTTGAACTCAACCCCATCAATTCGATTTGAAGCATCAACAATTTATTAACGTTAATCTGGGTACATAGACCTTATCTGCAGGCAACATATAAATTAATATGATACATTTTTTACTTTCCAACAAAATGAACGCGTTCGATATTAATATTGTAGGTTTCGTGCGTTTGCTTATATTTTCAGATACGGAGGTAATGCATGATAAGGCGGGAGTAATCGCAAGTGAGTACAAGTTGCTCGCCATCGCAACCTGTTACAGGCATCTCCTTGTGTGTTCGAAAGTGTGAAAAGACACTCGTCGCACAAGTATACATTAGTGGATTTTCAAAGCGTGTGGCTCATCAGGTCGTCAAATTCGCTAAGAAGCGTATATGAGGCGGCAGTTGCGTGTTTTGGAAGATAGTGGGTAGTTAAACATGAATCACAGTGTACAGTTATAGATACCTGACGGACCTTGGGAGTGTTATTTTGGTATGAATTACGTTTCATAGGGGCTAGCTATTCATATCGGATGCGGGGGTGCATTCCGAACGTTAATGCCGTAATTGATGATGTTAATACTGGATTATGCTAATCCATTCTAAAGTTGAACTTTGTTAATATATAGGTTTATTAAATTGGAGCTTCATCTTTGCATCTCTGTGTGTTAAGATGTTTCAGTTTGTAATCATTACAATTGGCATTGTTTTATCAACTAATATATTTTCGTGCTTTTACATTAAAACTTTTGGCACTTATCTTTTATAGTGGCATGAATCCAAATCTGGACCGACCATAGGTATCTTATCACTTCAAATCATACAAAATGTTACTAAATAAGTATCAAATATATCCCTGATTCAAACGACTCAATACTTTATGTCGCATGTTGACGACATTCAAATCCGCCAAATCGAACGAAAAAAAGAACGATGAATGTCGTATCAGCGCGTATATTGCTCGTGTTGACGTGTCCACGTTCAAACAGAAATTGAGACAAATATGTGACAGATGGACGCCATAATTCAATGGCGCCAATGTATTTTGACTTACATCAATACTGCAGCACTGAAACATTAGAGTCATTTGTAAACATTTGCACATTCTCAACATCAGCTGACTTTATTTCTACCAAGAGCTGAATCTAAGTTTTAATGAGACTATTATTTGGTTTACCAAAATTGATCGTTTGCAAAACATCATAGCTTCTTACTGAACAGCTTAATTTAATTCAATATTCAGCATACTCGCAACACTTGATTTTTAACTCAGGCTACCTCAAATCGGCCAATAAATTGATACTCACAAGGTTTCCGCCGGGGGCATAAGCATTTATTGAATGCAGCATCTTCATTTTTGTTAAGTTCATTTCTCTGTACGTTCTTGCATGTTTAAAGTGTGATTTTTTTTTGTATTCTTAGTTCGTTTGTAACAAATAACATCCAAGTCGACGTTTATATAGCAAACATTCACATGGTAACAATAAGGCTGTTTACATCTTCTAATGATAATTGTTTTTGAATGTCTCTACACAAAACAGTAGTACATAAGAACACAATGTCGATCAAAGATTGGGCATTCGGTGAAGCAGTCCTTTTTTATATTTCGAATTGTTTAACGTAGAAGGCATTAATAAATACCTCTCGATCGAACGTTGTTCTGTCAAAATAATTGTTGTCGTTGGTACTAGTGGTCATGTAATATGAATATGTCCATCAAATGATATGTGTGGTTTGTTCATTTATTTACGTATACATATACATTGCTTATCGAACAACGTTACGTATCTATTTTGTTCATAAAGCTTAGTCAAAATATATGTTTTATAAGATAGGTCTCCTTTAACCTCGTTATTGACATAAATGGCAGTTGTAACTACTAGCAATATATCGTCTTATAACATTCAGTTACTATGAACAGATGTTTAAACAGATGAGGAGAATGTGTGATATTCTTCAGTAATATAAAGAACAACAGTAATGCAGTTGTGGCATATGCAAACATGTTTTAAAGCATCACTGCTTAGTTATACATTCACAAGAGTATGTTTGTATTCTTGCTGAAAACTCCTACAGAAGAAAATACTGTATTACACCGTAAAATGTTCTGAAGGTGACATTGACATGGTTTATACGAGAACAAACCGTCCTGTGTTTGTGACATATATATCATTTATGTAAGCCAGGACTTGATCGTCGAACCTGTTCAATTAACGACTTATGTGTGGGATATTATCATCAGCAATATTATTGCCCGCTATCTTTCCGTATATTTATTCACATCGATACCTTCACATTCCAACGTTCTAAAATGCAATCAAGTACAGTTTATTATCAAGTATTAATATAGTGCGAACAAAAACAGATTTCAAATTCCAATAACGAGCTAAAACTTTTGAAGCATATGAAAAACTCATATCTGTAAATAATGAAGAAACTGCAATGAACGAAACGACAATGCTGTTTAATTAAGTAGTCACCAGCGAAACATATGTATTGTGATTTAAGATAAGTTACTAGAACTAGAACGCGAGGTAAATAAAAATAAAAGATGTTCATTTTCTTTAAACAAAGCTCTCCTTTTTTTTGCAAATAAATATATTTTCTATCACTAAGTGAGTGCCTTTAATGTTTGCATATTTTAAATGGGCAGCAAGACTTATAAACCAAACAAATCTGAGATCAACTAACAGTTTACGTTTGATCTATTTATAAGAATTATGCACTCTATTTTATATTTTTAAAACAACGTTCATATATTGATTGTATACTCGTTCAATTTGAATATTAAGTAATTATCTGCATAAGTCTTTCTAATATATTCGCTTTACATCAACATGTGTCCTAAATTAACAAATAAGGTTCACTCTTAAAGGATGTGTATTAGTTGTTAAATTAAGATAAAATATCGACTTCCAAACATTTAATATTGAGGCCCAGATCTGTCAAAACAATTGTCTCGTATGCTGAAAGTGGCGCCTCAAGATCGGTGGACGCGAACCAACGAGAGCCATGATCACAACAGAGTGTATTTGTTTATGTATAACTATTGTATTCATCGCGGCTATTCAGTCTTCTTACTCCATCATTGTTGTTAATGATGAAGTCACTCTTTTACTTGACTTCTATTTATGAGTAGGACATAACTCGCCATTTCACAAGCGACGAAGTTCCTAAGATGGAAAAAAACATATGAGCCTTGCTTGATTATTAATTCACTCTTTTACTCGACTTCAATTTATAAGTAGGATATATCTCGCCATTTTACAAGCGACGAAGTTTCTAAGATGGAAAAAAACATATGAGCCTTGCTCTGTGAAAAGGGAGTTTAATGCATGTGTGTAAAGTGTCGTCCCAAATTGGCCTGTGCAGTCTGCACAGGCTAATCAGGGACGACATGTTCCGCCTTAACTGGATTTTGGCTAAGAAAAGACTTTCTGTAAACGAAAAATACAATATAAGCGGAAAGTGTCGCCCCTGATTAGCCTGTGCGGACTTCACAAGCTAAGGTGGTATATAGTATATATTAATCACATACTATACCCTGTTTCCCATGTACTACAACCATAACATATTTTTTATATTACACATTTGTAATACAACATTTTTAAGAGTTTTCATTGGCTTAGTTTTCGTTTATTGAACAATCGCATTTTGTTATTTTGCTAAAATGACGTTGCAACGTCAAATTACGTCACGATATGTAAACAACATTCGGGATTTATCATTATGTTTGCGTAAATATTTATTTAATATGCTCATTTAAAAGCATGTGATAAAAAAGATCTGACACTCGCCAAAGGCTCGCTTACTAACAAAATTCCTGAACTCGTTTTATAAAATATGGTATGATATGACAACTCGTGCCAGATCCTATATATATTATAGAAAGTATGTAGCTTCATCTTATTCGTGGCGTAGTTTTAAGTTTTAGCACCAATAAGTGATCACATGTTTAGCGCGTCAACGTCGTGATTACGTTTCTGAAAAAAAAATATTTGTCGTCATAGAATTTCGGTGATTGTCCAATGTGTTTGTGTTATTTGCTTGGATCGGTCAACTCACAATAGCTATGCGAATAATACAGATTTGACAGTACATAAGCGTCTGTACGTTATGTTATCCGAGCGCATGCCATGTTCTATGGTGTACGATAAAGCTATCCACAAATGATTGAATGTCATTTATGTTGACGTACTCTGGAACTAACAGGGTTATGAATTAAATTCCGTTTTGTGTTTTGAAATCTTTACAAACCGAGTATATGCGACTTAATCAATGACGAGAGACACGTATTTACACATTGACTGTTCGTAAGCACTTAATGCATATAAAGGGTCAGTAGTCTGGTGTAAAAAGAGCAGTTTTAAACTAAAACAATAACATTATTTGCATTAACTGTTAGCCTGTTTTTATAATTACAATACAATAGGAAAAGAACTTACTGTTGCTAGCAACGTTTCCAAATTCGATTACATGTTTATTTTGCAATAAATTATTATTTTTCACCTTGTCATAAAATCACTGCGAGCAATTGTACTGTCCAGCATGATTTATATTTAATAACAAGATAATACTTGATTGTATAATAACCATTATATTATAAATAATTTCCCAAGAGCAAAATACATGTCGAACACATTTTGGTTACACAAAGAAAGAATAATAAAAACCATTGCGTTAGCTTGCACTGATTTGTATTTTGGTATATAGTTTCCAAACGTATAACGATAAAGCGCTGGAATCCGAAAATCGCGGGTTCTATCTCCGACCAGGCCACATAACTTGTGAGGAATTGGTCATGACGTCATTTCTACGGACATTCTACCCATACCTAAAGTAGTACAGTCGGCAGTAACTGAAATAAGTATGTGTACTTGTAGACCAAAATTAACAAGGAAAAGTAAAGTGACCGAAGTTATATGACTGAAATACTATTTTAAACGGTAAGACATTTAGCTGAAAACATGAACACAGGAAATGCATACATCACGCACGTTGGCATTTGATGTTATTCCCAACAAATGTTCACATATATACTAGAGAAATAAGGCCCAAGTAAAGTAATTCATCAATTCAATGCTAAACGTGTATCCTAACATTGCACAGATGTGCGATAAAAACATTACTGCTGCTAAGGGCACAATGTAATTCGACATATTTGATTTATTAAAACATTCAGAAAAATGCGCAAGAAATATAGTTTGCATAAATCCCGAAAGAGGATACAATGGCGACGTATGCCGATATTAATAAGTCATTCAATCATGTTTAGTACTCTGTGAAATGATTTAAGGTATCAATCCCGTTGGAAAGGTCTGCTGCGTATGGCACAAAACAATGAAACCCAAGGCAAATACTGCCTAATATCGTGATGTTTCTGTGGATCCATTTTTCGTTGGAACCAGTTGAACGTATGTAGACAATGGTTTTGATCCCTTTTTCTGGCTGTGAGTGGAACAATTGATCAGCTGGCCCTTATGGTTGACGATATCAAGTGAATATGTGTAAATTTCATTTCAAATTGTGTTTTCATGTCATGCTTAAAAAGTGTCCTCATCAATTTCGGATGCGAAGAACAAAATGTTTTGTTTAAAAGTTTTTGCACCAAAAAATGATGGGTGTACGCAATCGCAGAAAAGTTGAACTTAGATTAGGATTAATTCGCACTGCATTTGCACAGAAACGTTTTTTATCAATAAAAGGTACGTTATGTGGTTTAAGATTCAACCTGTGTCAAAGTAAACTGATGAATAATTTTGTTGTAAAATTAAAGTTACAACCTTGTCGGTGCCGCTTTAAAAATTGTATACATTTTTTAAATATTTTGTGCGAAGTGAACAGTAACGTTAACTTATGTGAACGCTTCTCTAAAATGTAATATTATTTGTTATGAACTTATAATAATACTTATTTATACGTTGATAACATATATATTTATATGTATCACGGGCTTAGAATGCAGACTCTTGAAAACACAAGGATGGTGTAAGAAGACCGAATAACCGCGATAAATTCAATAGTTATACATAAACAAATACTCTCTTTTGTGATCAAGTCTCTCGTTGGGTCGCATTCACTGATCATGAGGAGCCATTTTCAGCATACGAGACAATTGTTTAGACAGATCTGGGCCTCAAATATTTGGGTTGTACCATTTGTCTATACTTTTACGACATTTTGATATACACTTGGGGACTTTTCTAACGCAACACTTTTTAAAGTTGAATATCTCAGTTATACGTAAAAATTGTAATGTGCTAGCTCACGATTAAATAATGAATCCGTGACTATCGGGCGCTATATCACGTGGGGTAGGTATGTTGTCAACTATTTTCAGTTGAATGGTGGAACGTGATATAATTCTAATTGTATTTCAATGTCAACACTTTAGGCCGATTCTTACACACGGAAATCCTAATTGTATTTCATAAAACAGTTTTGCTAGAATGCAAATTCAGGAGAGCGGAAGCTCGCCATTGGCATGCTATTGAAATCCAAATAAAATTAAAGAATTATAACGCGTTACAATATTTGTTTAGAACGGCTTATACTGCGATTTATTTTAATTTATGTACACGTTAAAATTATTTCGTAATGTACGCAATATGACGATCTGACGATGATAGTTTGTTTGATTTGCATGCATCACTTTTATGGTATGTAAATTGTAATAATCTGTCTGAAAAATAGTTTGACGACGGAGATTGATAAAACAGACCACTGTTTTAGTCCCGAGGCTTTGAATGGTAATATTGGACAAATCACTTCTGAATTCAAAGTAGCTAATCCTAGAGTTACATGCCAATAGGGACTTAATTATACGAATTCAATTCAGATTCAGATTGTTTGAAACAGACGTTTCGTCGGAAATTTGCAATTATTGCTACCGTAGTTATTTCTTATGTTAACCATTGTCAGACGACTTGAAATGTTAATTTATCAACAACTAATAATTTAGCAAGCCACAACATCTTTGAAACACATATATCCCTGACGCTATATCTAACACATTGAGATGGGTATTGTTCCAGCGCAAATCTTCTTACCAACCCGTTGTCATGAAGTTTGCAGTCAAAGCCATGGCAAAATGTGTAAGTTTAGGTTTTACTCAATATGAAGCAATGGCATAATTGTGTTGTACATACGAGACAAACATGCTTTGCATTGAAATTAACGATACGTTGGTTCTATTAATGCATGTTACAAACGAGGGTTTACAAATGGTGTAACTGCATAAACATGTCTTTTTTATTTGAATTGCGATGTTTACAGTTTATAAAATTGACAAGCAAATACTCGCCACTCTGTGTTACATTACCGGAAAAATCATTCTTAACTGTAAAACATATTGCGCTTTCTGTAAATAAATTGTAAAACGTATGATACACAACTGACACATGATAACACAACAACGTATTTATTAATTTAAATGCTTTCTTTTGCAGATAAAAAAAAACCAAGAATAACCAAAATTATTTTTATTGAATATATAAACATGTTTCGGTAGCAGCACGTTTAATCAATTTGAATCAATCGAGCACAACGTGAATATTACAAGTGCTAAACGCAGATGACAGACGTAGACAATATTGAACTTGTAAATAAGTGTATCTACTGGCTGCACAATAATTGGTGTATAGATCAACGAATACAAGTGTTTATTACAAAAGTGTTGTGGCACGTTGATTGAATATCTTTGAATGTATTTATTAGTAGACGCTCCTTCATGAGCAACGTGAATTGCTTGAAATAAATGTCACATTACTCGATGCCATTAAGAGATCGCTCATCGATATTAAATTGATTGTATGTCTTCATTAAACACAAACATATAGCTTTTGAAAAAAACATTAAATAAACGTATCATCACACAGACAGACTAACACTCTCTGCCTTCGCAGAGGTTCGAACCCGGATCGGTTGGGAACAAATTTGTCGCGCTTCACCTGGTATATTCAGTTCTTAATTCAATACAATGTATTATAACGTTTTAATACCATGGTAAAGCATACACGTGCATTGAGCGCGAACCATACTTTGCAGTTTTAATTTAAACAATAGTTTAATTAGTATATTAGCACAAGCTGAAATGTAACACATTGTCATGATCATAAATGAGAAAATATGAGTTAAATGTCCCCTGTTGTATCATCCAATATGTCTGTAATAATACCTATCTGCCATTTGAAAGCTTATACACATCTGAGGTTTTGCATAAAGACGCGCATGTGTTACTCAATCGGATATAACGAATTAAACGACTTCTTACGCCGACTTTGTTGACTTTGTGTTTCGTAATGTACGAAAAGATTGATTTATTTTAGGAGCGAAATAGTGCATTTATTGTTCACGATATTTCATAACATCACGATTCGCTTAGAAATAAGGTAGACAAGTAGAAATACAACAACAGCGCAACGTTATTATCGAAATTAACCGATATAAGCATTTATCCCATTTTCAACGCGACATTGACAGTATAACACCTTATGGAATATACTAGCCTGTATTCAACCTTATGGGATATACCTGTCGCGTGCACGGACTACTTTTCACTTCACCACCGAATGATTTTTCATAAGAAAAAGTCGAGAAAACTTAAGCTTCAAAATTATACGACCTTCAACCTTTAAATCTAGTCATATGACATAATTGTTCGCCATCCGTATAATGAATCAGCTGATTGATGGCTTCATAAAATGACATACTTATTGCGTCATTTTCCCCCAAAAATAATTGACGATTTATTATAAACGCGACTTATTTCACATGTACATGTACTGTTTATATCGACATATTTGAATTGTCAATTTATCACATTTTCCTTATTTTGTGTAATGTGCATTGTTTATAATCAATGCATGTACTTTTGACATTCAATAATGTACAACAAGCTATACAAATATGGCACAATTCATAAATAATCTGCAATAGTTGCTTTCCGATATAATTCACGTTAGGCATAGAGCTGTGTAAAGTATATGATGGTAGAAAGAGCACCACACTGGAATTCAGAACGTCCAATTTTGTACACGGGTATTATCCACTCATGTATCTGTTGTGTAATGGAATGTTTCCCATTCTTTCTGTATTTATATATTAAAATATTTTCTTGTACAATAAGGGCATTAACCATAGACAAATAAAACATTGTGCAAGTTTAAACATATTATGTTTGTATGCATAAATCTGCAAATGCAATCGAGTTTACCAACGGCTATTATTTGATAAACTGCTCCGGTTCATTTAAACAGCAGTAATGTACAAAGAGTACATGGCGTAGCATGTAACGGAGAAGAAAGTTTATTGAGTTCTCATTTGAATATAGTGATATGATCGCATAAGGGTCTTTATTGAACTATGCTCAAATAATTATTCAAGACCCTAGATGCAAAATCGTCATTTATTGAGTTAAATGGATTATTATATGTATTTTAAAGGATAATTAAAGGTAAGGTACTAGTTCGAACGTGTTTTGGCTTTTGTATGTACTTATTTGTCGTTCCCTGTTCTCGGGGAAATGTTTTTAACGTGGGCGCCATTGAGGCATCGGATCACACAAGGCATACCGATAACATTATATAAAAAACACGTTCTGCGCGTGCTTAAATTCGTCGTCTGAAGTCGGAAAACGTATTGCCCTGTATATTAAGTCAAATAAAGTGTTAGTCGCTGCAATTGTCTGTGTACTCGTCGAAATTGTCAAGGTCGTCGATGGTTTACATGTATGTTGACATCGACATCATTTTGCCAGGAGCAATCGCCGCCATATTGGATTTTGACCATTTTCTTTTGAAAATAAAATGAATTATAGTTCAGAAAGTAAAATCTTCTTTTCGCGGTCGTAGTGTTTTACAATTCGCATGCTGCGTAAATTTGAATTGAGGCATATCGTGATATTTTTACTCGTTTTACAGTTTGTGTGTAAATTTTTTTAAGACAATTTTGCGTACCAGAACATTTATATCACTACGCATGGTTACATACGTAAGATTTTAAGCGATTTTAAAAATGAATTACAATTATTGTTACGGTTATTAGATCTATTTATGTTAAATGTCACGTTGAAAAAAATCCAATGGGATAAATAGAATACTAGGATTAGCGTTGATCGCCAAGGCACGCGCTCCCGGCGTTCTAAGCCTCGCAACATAAACTTCTCTGTTTTCATCGCTAACCTAGTATTCTCTATGTGTTTACACAATACAACGCTCAAAATGGACTGACATTACCATGTTTCACTATTTTATTGAGTTTCGTTTGTTTGAAAAACGACCATCATGTATAAGAAATACAAATGTATGGCAAATGTATTGCATACGTATCTTGGTTCACTATAATTGCATTTAAACCGAAATAGACAGTTGAAATGTATTTGTAAAACATGTTGTGACTTTCAAAGATAATGGTCCTAAACGTAACACACACCACATGCAATTATACAACATAATACTCTTACTGCGTGATGTGCAAATATAGTGATTTGTTTGTTCAGTGCATAACTCGATGTTGCATAATTATTGTCCGATACCTTTAAACTGTACCATACTGATAACATGCATGAAATACTGTCATAATCAGGATAACAACATCTTGTCTATAACATTGTTAATTATGTATAAGAGCATGGTGTAAATGAACATCACGCATTGGGCCAATACAGCGCTAAATAAACGCTATATAAACACACAGATACTGCTCATATTCCCATACATCTAAGTTTAATCAAAAAAATGACTGGAATATATAAATTAATTCTTTTTTGGTACTTTTATATTAACTAACTCAACAAATCAAACACCTTTGACATCAATGGTTATAATAATTATGGTTTAATAGAAACCATCGATTTGAACAGCCGGTTCCTGTATGGTGTGTCGTCATAAGTGATTTTGAATATGTAACTGTTTCGCTTCTAAAGAGCTGTATTAGAAATCACCCAATAGTCGGATGTGGAACCCACGGGTAGAACACACGGCTTGTGGATTGCATATTATATAGATGCGTGATATTTAAGGACATACATACAACATGCCTCGATCGTTTATGATTAAACTAACCTTTTCTAAAATCAATTATAGAATAGCAAAAGCAAATTCTTTAAATTATTTTTGCTATTAACATATCTTTTTTTTAAATAAAGACTTGTGCGGGCTTCTTTGCTCGAAAAGGATATTTATTGTACAAGTGACCGGTAACCACAAATCATTAGAGCTTCTTTGCTCAATGATTGAATGACATCATCCAGTGTATTTTAGTCACGCTTAGCCCCTCTAGTCTTATAGTCACATCGAAATTTTAACCTTCAAGTTGTGTCTTGTAGTCAAACTTGGTCAGTCTATTTGTGACTTGTAGTCACATTGAAATTTTAACCTTCAAGTTGTGTCTTGTAGTCAAACTTGGTCAGTCTATTTGTGACTTGTAGTCACATTGAAATTTTAACCTTCAAGTTGTGTCTTGTAGTCAAACTTGGTCAGTCTATTTGTGTCTTAAAGTCACAATGAAATTTTAACCTTCAAGTTGTGTCTTGTAGTCAAACTTGGTCAGTCTATTTGTGACTTGTAGTCACACTGAAATTTTAACATTCAAGTTGTGTCTTGTAGTCAAACTTGGTCAGTCTGTTTGTGACTTGTAGTCACAATAGTTCAAATAAGGTTGAAACCCAAAAGAAGTGTCCATAAGGGTGACAGCTGACCGGTAGCCATGGATTCCGACAGCCAGAGTGCAGAAATATCCTTTCACGTATCCTTTCAGTTCATGAAAAAAGTGTCTTTATATTGCCGAAAACTTGCTCAATATATCATAATAATTATTGTCTTAACCCTAGTTATAGCAATTTATTACATAATATTTTATTTTTCCTGTGTTTTAATCTCGTAGCCAGTATTGTTTTATTGCTTAAGATTCTAACAGCATTTTTATTAATATCACACTTTTTTTAGGTTATTAATCCCTTAATTAATGCTGCATAATAGTATCAATCACTCTTTTTTTTATAAATTGTATGCATTTATGTTTTGTACAACGCCATTGAATATAATTATATAAATAGGCGTTTCATCAAATAAGCAAGTGTCAACAGTAGCAAATAATAAAGGTATCAGGTTTGATTTTGGATAACAAAATATAATACAATAGTATACAAATTACTTGGTACTGTATCTGTGTTTAGTTATTTGGCATAAATGTGCGTCTTAGTAAAGTATACAAAATGCATTATGTAACTCATCTAAAGTAAATACAAGTTTACTTTTTTATTGTTTATGATATAATATATTGACAATAAAAAGGATATGCATGCGGATATTTCCAATTAGATGCCACTTTATATTACTACAGTCGATACATCGAACAGAATTAAAGATAAATAAAAAGGAAGAACACGTGAGCCGAACAACAACAACTGGACAGAAGTCAACAACTATGCCAGTTTTTCTCCGACAAGTTTGCTTGCTCAAAATGAACGATAGAATGAGCGGAACGAGGTAATGGGAAAATCTAAAGATGAATAAAAACCAACTGCTGATACGCTCACGCAGTTTTTAACAATACCCGGGTCAATGTGTCATGATAACTTTCCCGAGAAAAACTTTGGAAGAACCTTGCGAAACATGAATCAAACGAAATATACACATGTGGTGAACGATATATATTGTCCTATATATTTAAGTCCCGATGACGGACTTAATGACACCAAAGACGAGTTTTTGAATGTTCAGGACTAGAGGACAATACCTATGAATTGTTCGATGTCATTTCTAGGAGGAATTGACATTCCTAGAACACCTTTTTTCAGCAAATGAAAATAAGTCCGATGCCATGGAGGCTGCAAAATGTTTAACGTAAGTATTTTAATTGAAATACAATAAAGGCACATATAACGAATCCGGATAGACCGTATTGATATGCGATAAAAACTATCCAAAAGTTATTCATAATATCATAATATATTACAGGTAATAGACAATAATGGTTTATGAAGTATCGTGTCTATGAACTGAAATGCAAAATATGATACATGAACATGAAGTTCATTCTTTAATGATCTGATGTGTATTATTCTAAGTATATTAAACAAAGACCATTGACATGTGTAGTAGTTATTGTTAAGATACATTATAATAATTACTTTTTTTTAAATGTACGTAACTTAAGACAGACAAATAATGAAGTTGCTATGACTTTAAGAAGATACTGAATCGGTTAAACGAAGTCCTTGTTTATGATACAATCCATGCTTTTTTCAAATGTACATATCGACATGAATATTGGAACGAGATTTGAAATCATCGTAAAATTCATGAGTGTTTTATTTCATTTTTAATGCCTATTTAAACGTCTGTTGATGTACGTTTCGCTTGTTATACGTTTGCTATTCTGATTTCCAAAGTATTCGGAGTAGTTCGTGTTTGCCCATCGAAAACGGGTTATGACAGGCAAACCTCTATGGAAATATTTCCAGGGATAAAAGGTGAATAGGATAAAAATGTCTATTCAATATTTAAGGTCAAAACATACTTGAAGTTTGTTTGCCTTCAAATGTCGTTTTTAACTTGTTAATGTTACCTTGAGAATTCAGTCAGACTTTTTCAAATGTGAACAGTGGTAAACTTAGTTCTTTAGTTTAAATATCTACACATTTCTAAAAAGATACAATTTCAGTATCGTTCAATTTTCCATCATTTCTTGATGTTGAATACAAAATGACCTAAACTTACAACAATTGCGCGATGCTTTAAACATGTTTGCGTGTGCATGTGACAGCTTATAAAACGTTCAAAGAAAATATATACATTTCACAGGTGATTACACTAAGTAACATATTGTATAACATTTTTAGAATATGTGTGGTGTCCGGAAAAAGAAATATTAATGCTAAAAATGTACATTCATTAGCATACACTTCCATGTATATCAATATACTTATGCAGTTATTGTTGAGAATAAAGTTACTGTTTCAATAAAATGCACAAAACTGTGTTCAAGCGCTATACACTCACCTGCTGATCCACAGCAACACGAGGCCGTATCCCTTCTCCTACTGCGGCAAACGATTTCAACAGAGGTCAGACATGAAGAAACATACGTACATTAATACAGGTCGTTCTTCTTCATGTGATCTACTTGTATTGCTAATATAAAATAATAAATAAACTAGTCAAACATTTTCCCGTGAAACATGTACATTACGTCTTCTTAAAATTATATTATGTGTGTTATTTCTTATAGTATTGATATTATGTCCTCAACATTGTGCGTTCATCATTGTTTGCATACTCGAATTAATACTCAATTTAATATATGTATGCTCACGACATATTAATTAAAATCACGTTTCAAATATTTTTTTTCATTACATAACCTAATAGCATTCATAAACTATTTACAAGTACACTATCTACAAGCGAATGGCATCATATTTCAGGTGAGAAACCCCACACGTTGTGTTTATAAGACAAACGCTTCAGACAGTCCTTCAACCTGATCACACACAGCCGGAAACACACGGTGTTAACTCCCTTAACCTGTCCCTCGTGCGGCACGGTATTCGAACACAAATCGGACCTTATGAAACACTGCGAGGTGGGACATTGTATGACTTTATAATACTTTAGTCGTTTGTTGTTTTTCAGATTCCATCTGCGGTCTGTAATTTCTAACACGAATTATTGCGTAAGGTGTTGGTGTGTGTCTTCATAGATAAATAACGCTGATGCACCTGAACAATAAAAAGGTTTAAATTATCTATTTTTTAAACTTGGGTTTTTATATCACGTACATGTACATGCTTCGGCAGATGGGGTTTCACTTTTTTATATTATAAAGCAAAAAGTAAGTCTATTTATGTATCACCACAACAGTTTGAACAAAATTTTACAACATTTCCCCGCTTGTTAATATGTTTACACTATTGCAAAATTAATAAGGACGAACCTTAACGATATATGTCGATAACGAAGAACATTTGGTGATATTTAAAATCTAAAAATATATTTCTTTTATTTTGTATTCTCTTATTCTCTTAAATGGGCGCTTTTTCATTAATACATTCTAAAAGAAATACTACTGACGGTGAATTGTACGTGCTTTGATACGAAAATTTATCAATATAATAGTAAACGTTTATTATATCTCACTTTTATTTACAATGCTTAACTCCCATAGGCAATGGTGACAAAGAAATACTGTCAGATCAAGCGGGACAAAAATCACTGTCCAAAAAGTACTGTCGCCCGCTGCCTTAGCAATCTCGTTCAACCAGCGGGAAAATATTTACTGTACAAAAAATACTGTATCCCGCTGCCTTAGCAACCACGTGCGGAATGTTCGAAAATTATACTTACCCATTCGCGCATGCATGCGCAGAACGCATTTTTGCCTTTCCGCTTTAAACACACGACAAAATGGCAAGTAAACGTTTTCAACGATAAGCGAGGAGGATTTGAAGGAATTGTATCGTGACAAGGACTCTTAAAACACTAAACGTGTAGTTAAACAACGTATGAACTTGTACAACGAATTTCTTCGTTCCAATTACATGGATCTTAGTAATCTCGTGGAAAATCTAGCGGAACTTAACAACCAGTTATTGAGTTACGCTTTTTCTATGCATCTGTTCGTCAGAAAAACGACGAGGAACTAGAGAAAAAAACTTTGGACAGTCTGAAGTATGGAATTTCCAAGCATCTCTTTAGCACGTATAACATTAATTTGAAAGACCAGCAATTGTCATCAAGTAATGAAACCTTCAAGTCAAAAGTTAAGCAGCTTAAGCGTAATGGACATGGGAGTGTCGACCACAAACCTATAATATCCCACAGCGATCTGGAAAAAGTAAGTGGCAACAGTGTACCGTTTAATATTAAAATATTTACACTCCATGTGATTTTCAAAACAGGGTGTGGTTTAACTTAATGCACTACCTTTTGAGGAGAGGTCACGAGAATTTAGGGTCAATGACGAAGTCATCATTACTATAGCAACTGATTCAACCGGAAGAAAGTTTATTAAAGTTTATACACCAGGTCACCACAGAATCAAAAACAAATCACGGGTAGGTTCAATTAAAAAATATATATATAATGTCAACTTTTCAAAACGTAGCAATTTTACTAAAAGCTGGCAGTTGCTGCAAAGAATTTAACTATAAAAGGTGGCTGTTAATTTGTTTGACGGAGAAAAAAAATCTATAAATTACATGGAATTGTAGTGGTGAAACCGCATAATCTTTTAGCAAAAATATCTTTTTTCGGTTTCATGCAATTTTAAATGTCAGACCAGTTTCTAATCAAATGAATTCATCATTTTAGGATTGACGATACACCTGATGATACCACAGGAGGAGGAAAGATCTACGAGAAGCCTGGAAGTACGTTTTGTCCAGTCCGATGCTTTGAGAAGTACCTATCCAAACTGAACCCTAAACTCGAAGTATAATGGCAAAGACCGTTAGAATCATTTTAAGAGACCATTGACATTTGGTATTGTGCTGCACCATTAGGAAAGAATACTTTGACTGTGTAAACCAGTGGACTTTATCTTTGGTATCAAAATATAAATGGTTATTCATTGCTGAATTTAACTACAATTATTGAATCTTAAAATTGGTCATGGTTCTTATAATTTGTTCATGTTTGAAAAGTTCGTTCGGTATAATAAAATAACTATAACATGTCTGTCATGATGACTCCTGTCAGACATGTAATATTTATTTTATAATATCGAACAATTGATAAGAAAATTGCAGTGTTAACCTTCAAATCCTCCTCGCTTATCGTTGAAAATCGTTTTCTGGCAATATTGCTTGCCATTTTGTCGTCTGTCTACAACGTCATAAATTGCGTAATCAAGTGATAAGAAATTGACTGTGTTAACCAGTGTACTTTAATTTTTGTTATCAAAATATAAATGGTTATTCATTGCTGTATTTAAATGCAATTATTAAATATTAAAATTGTTTATGGTTCTTATAAATTGTTCATGTTTGAAAAGTTTGTTCAGTATAATAAAATGAATATTACATGTCTGACAGGGTGACAGTAAATTTGTCAAGTTTCGGAAAAATACTGTCAACCTCGGCTTCGCCTTGGGCGATGGTATTTACTCAAGTTGAAAATTTTTCTGACACCCTGTCAGCCATGTAATATTGATATAATATCAAGGGAGATATAAGTCACTGATATAAACAAGAATGTCGTCCTTCGTGCTTGAAGAATTGCTTTTGCTTTGACTTAATTAAACTAGTGTTGGTACTTGTTCTTTTATGTCTTAATTGATGCTAGGACTGATATGTGACATTATTTAAATGTTTTAAAATTTCGGGATTATACATTTTAGAAAATATATGCGTTCCTTAAGGCACTACGTCAACGTTCATATCTATTTGTGTAAATCGGACGTAGGGCGCAGATTAAAAGACATTTACTTTGCTCAATACTTTGTTCACATTACTGAGTATTTCAGGTTTGTTTAGCACACAAAATCAGAACAATGCAAGCGTTATACGAATAAAGCATGGATTTATTTGAATGGAAATAAATATGTACATCCAAGTTTTAAACATGTTTCACAATTTTCTCTATTGCTTTTTACTGTATATGATACATATGGTTTTACATTTTCTTTTAAACATTGCAAAACACATAGAAACCATTGGTTTAATATGAAGTTTGAGAACTAACCTATGCTACTGAAGAGTTATTCTTCAATATTGCTATTGTATACTTATGTGTCCGAATTGTGCAAACACAGACACAATTATACTATCGATTCCAACTGTTAATTATTGATATGTTTTTGTAATGGGTAAAAATAAACAAAAAATATTCCAACAAACATGTAGGATTATGTTCATAATGAGTGATACCTGTGTGAGAACTCATTATGTATGAACATCAGTGATTTAAGTAAATATATTTATACTTAACCAGTTAATGCATAATAGGTGAATGATAAAGTACTGCTTTTCTAATTGAAACAATAATTCTTACTAACGATTAGTTTTTACAAATGTTGTATATTAATATAATAATAATTGTATTGTTAATGTATTGCAGTTAGAACGTCTACCTGCTCATTAATAACGTAACATGTAAAATATGGACATTTATCGTATTTAAGGAGGGTTACTATAATATGTGTACGTTTATTGGTCTAGTAAAACTAGCAGTTCAACAGCTTTTAAATGCAAGTTGACTTTCATTTTGGAGATTTCACACAAGTTGTTACGTATCCATTTAAACACTTTTAGAGTAGGTTGATTATTTACCATGTGCTGTGTGTAATTATTCCAAACGGAGATGTCAATGAAAGCTTACATTTAACCAGTCCATTCAACATGTATACGATCAACCGGTAAGAAGTGTCAATTAAAGTTGCATTGTGCCTACCATAACGGTAACCAACATACAAACACTGATCGCATTACTACAAATACTATTTTCGAGGGCTTAAAAGATTATATACAGCATCAAAACTACACAAAAACACTCACTTTCGGGTTTCAAATACAACGTGCGGTAAGGTGATAACTCCGTGAACATGTGTTATAGTTATTTTACCGAATGAATACACCTATGGCAAGCGGTTCGACGCATAATCCCAAGAAACTAGGTTTATCATGAGAACCTAGGTTCTCAGAATGAGAACCTAGGTTCTCGCTTGAAGATTGCACATGGCGTCAAGAACCGTAGGTTCTCATTTGAAAACCTAGGTTATCATGAGAACCTAGGTTCGCATTTGAAAACCTAGGTTGTCATAAGAAATTAGTTTCTTGGGATTATCCGTCGAACTGCTTGCCATATCCATGGTTTTCATTTGGGAACCATAGGTTCTCTGAGAACCTAGGTTTTCAGAGAACCTAGGTTCTCATGAGAACCTAGGTTCTCATTATGAGAACCAAGGTTCTCATAGAACCTAGATTCTAATGAGAACCTAGGCTCTTTGAAAACCTAGGTTCTCTGAGAACCTAGGTTCTCTGAAAACCTAGGTTCTCTGAAAACCTAGGTTCTCTGAGAACGTAGGTTTTCAGAGAACCTAGGTTTTCAGAATACCTAGGTTCTATGAAAACCTAGGTTCTCAGAGAACGTAGGTTTTCAGAGAACCTAGGTTTTCAGAATTACGCGTCGGACGGCGTAAACTTGCTCGTTTGGAATACCGGACACATTTTATTCCGGGCGCAGGATCAATGGGGTTCACATATGATTACACACGGGTTGGACAGAATGACAACACGCCGTTAAGAACTTTATTTTTGCAGATATCTTAAGTTATTGAAATATGTTTGCAAAGTCTTTAGCGCATAAGTTTTTCTTGCAGTATTGCCGATATTTTACGATTGAATAATACATTATTACACATAATCAATAGAGATAAAACTTGTATTTTATACCATAATGATTGCTTCCTACATGTAGGTCACAGACATACTTAAAATAGAAAACTTTACCGTACAGTCGTTTGAGGCCCGAACAAGGGAACTGAATATTTGAAACTCATTTAATGATGTAACAATGTATAATGTAACGATTGATCTGAATGTTGAGTCTCAAAATAATATTTACAATTAAAGATGTATTTCATAAACAGTTCAATTTTTTTATTAATGCTCTTGGGGAGAAACATTCACGGTTTCACGCCTATTTATATTCATTTTACACATATGCCGCCAGCGTGTACCAAGCAATGGGAGACAACTGGAGGTTAATTATGGCAAGCGGTTCGACGCATAATCTCATGAGAACCTAGGTTTATAAAATCCCAAGAAACCAGGTTTCTCACGAGAACCTAGGTTCTCATGAGAACCTAGGTTCTAACGAGAACCAAGGTTTATGAAATCCCAAAAAACCAGGTTTTCATGAGAACCTCGGTTCTCATTTGAAAACCTTGGTTTACGCTTGAGAACCTAGGTTCTCATGAGAAACTAGGTTTTTCATGAGAACCTAGGTTCTCATAGAGACATAGAACTTAGGTTCTCATGAGAACCTAGGTTCTCATGAGGACCTAGGTTCTCATTCTGAGAACTTAAGTTCTCGTTCGGTATACTAGGTTTTCACAAGAACCTAGGTTCTCATTTGAAAACCTAGGTTCTCATGAGAACCTATGTTCTCATTCTGAGAACCTAGGTTCTCAGGAGAAACCTAGTTTCTTGGGATTATTCGTCGAACCGCTTGCCATATACACCCTATGTTTTACATTTACCGTTTAAACGCGTTTGTTCAGACTTTAATCACTACTTTTGGTATTTTTGTCTTTGGTGTAATCTTTGTGCGTTTTCCATTGCGTCAGTAACATTAAAACACATATTTTAAACAATTAAAGTCGTCTGAAATGCTATTCGCGTGTTTCAATAAAACAATATATATTATCATTTTTTGAATATATGACAATTGTTTGGAAATGGAAATTGTGCAAATCTAATAACGTTTCCCTTGAATGGAAGTTCATTTACAAAATAAATCAAATCCAACGAATCGGCAAACGAAATAATTTTTGTATTGCGCCCTTAGCAAAATAAAAACTAAAAAAACACATGCCAACATATCTTTTAGAACATGTTATATCACACCATAATATTACATATATAATCCTGCAATATCGTGTTGTCGTGTTATATATTTAAATTTTCTGAACAATACAAAGTGTTATACAAAGTTAGTTTTCACTTAAAAAATCGACTGAGACGAATAATCATGTTTCATATATATATATATATATATATATATATATATATATATATATATATATATATATATATATATATATATATATATATATATATATATATATATATATATATATATATATATATTGTAAGCAGTGTAAGTGAAATCATATTCTTCATTATTTTGGTTTGAAATTTAAAAAACATATTTTCTTCTCTTAGATGTTTCATAATTAAAGACAACTTTAATTTGCGTCTGCAAATGACGAACATTTGGTGTAGATCCAACGGTTGGCATGTACGTTTGCAAGCACCTCTCTTAGATTTTTATGACACGTTAATTGTTATCAGTATCTTTCAACGTTTATAAACTTTGATGTCTATGTACAATATAAAAAGAAACGACTAACACATATGAGGCGATTGTTTCAATAAGTGTTCAGATTAAGGAATGTGCTGTATGATAGTTCAAACACAAGTACGTAAACAACAATAAGGAAGAAGGCAGTATGGTAGTATTACAGATATGTTGTATTCTTCCTCTAAATATTATTATTCCTCTTTGTCAAACATATATTACCTTTTTGTATTATGGAGGTTAGTTAACTTGACTAATTTTTACCAATATTATGTCACAACACAGCACGTGACTGACGTGGTATGAATACCTCTACGTATCACATATACAAATAAGCATGGAGATGCGGATCATTAAGTTGTGGGCATGCACAGTTTACATGTATATAAATATTTGGCATAGCAAACTGATTTGTTTGTTAATCTTTCAGACACTTATATAAAATATTAAACATCAACTTTCATTAATACAATTAACATTTTTATAAAATGCATGATTTGTCATTTCGTTATACAATGACACCTTGCAGCGTATACATGTACGATAATTTATTTATGTTCTGAATAACTACATAGCCTATTACCTTAAAGGGAGTATTGTTTCTCTTGCGATCAAATACTACCCTATATTTTTATAATTGAAAAGAACATAAATCCACGGATACCAAGTTAGCATAGTCGATTTACAAATTGTAAGAACGTTTAATAAATTAAAATTGTAATTCTATTTTTGCTAGGTGAATTATTTACCATAAAAACATTTCGTCGAAATACAACAATTATGTTTGAAAATTGTATTTACACATACAGTCTTTAACATAAATAAAATAACAGCTGATGATCATTAAACAAACTCCAGTTTGGGAAGGAGGGATAAACTCAACACATTGACTTAATGTGCGGAACGGGAAGTGTATAAACGCATCATATATATGTTTTAACAGCATGTTTATTGAAAATATAATCGCCGATAATACCGATATGTACTGAAAATAAATATTTTTAAATCTGTGAATTTCAGCGTTTGAATGATCGAATCGTTTTTAAAGGACATACTATGGTGTGTGTGTTTTATTTCTATAAATGACTATCATAAATCATTAACAGTGTTTATAAACATGTTCAAGTCTACAATATAAGTACATTACATGTTTTGACTTTATTTTAACTGCTTGTCTTAACAAGTCTATTATAACAGTCCGTTGTATATAGTTATCACTGGAAATAAAAGTCAAAACAGTCTCCCTTACTCAGCTTGTGAAAATTAAATATTATAATGCTGTAAATATACCTAAAACCTCCCATCTAGCATTGTTTGTGAATTTTATCAAGTGCTTTTACTTCCCGCTCAAGTTCGATTGGTTTATGGATGATGTTCGTTATACTTTCGAAAGTGAAAGTACATAAAAGAAAAAAAGAAATTAACTTATTAAATATTGTTTGAATAGACTAGATTTTCAAGGTTAGATACATCAGGGTGCGAGATCACTTTACCTTCTGGGGATGGATCCTAATTAAACCGTAAGGGATATCAAAACACGTTTTTAAACAATTTTTCTCTAGTGCAAAAAAGACTGCGTATGACAATGTTAAATACATTGGAATTACATGATTTAATAAGACTGTGATCATTCGATTAATACTCATTGGGTATGTGTCACGCAACAAGCAATTTTGTCACTGATTTCAGACGTATTCAAGAATGTTTTTCCACCTTAAGATAACGGCATAAACTGCAAGATCTTGGTCTCGTATGCACTATGTATGTATGCAAATTTCAAACCTGATATATTTGCAAACATAACTATCTTAACGGTATGTATTAATTATGTCCAGCCCGTGTGTAAACCCCTGAAAACCCAGTTAAAACTGCACCATGTACATGACACTAGTGAAACTCTAGAAACATTTTCAAAAACAAATTAGCCCTGCTCTATTATCTTTGAATCAATAAAAGATAACTTCCGTTTAAAAAGCATTAACACGTGAAGTGGTTAGAACTATCAATATGCAAATACATTATGTGCAAAATACAAGAAACACTTTAATTAATCAAATATGTTGTATACGTCGATATGAATATTATTGCTTTTAATGAGTAAATAATATTATTTCTTATGCTTACGATTTGTAAGAAGGCAAATGGTAAATATCAAATTAATACGGTACTGGTTGCATTAAGCCGATACATTTTTTAAAGAAATCGTGTGAACGTTTGATTTCTCTGTGTCTACAGCTTAAGTGTATTCGGTAACCAATAAAATTTAAGCAGACTAATTATGTTTCATTTGATTCGTTTAAGGACCATAAAGTTTCAACGCATATGTATCTATACATTTACATCTGATTAAATGAGTTCATAACGATTAAAATCTCCTCTGTAATATGAATTAAAATATTTATCACAATTCCGTATATGAGTTACAACTTATGAAATATTCAAAATGTTTAAGTATGTGTGACAGCTTGATAATTATTTAACGCCATGCATTATTTTAAAATGGTACAAAACAATTAATGATGGAGACTCAATGTGGACTTGACATATGTTAACATTTTTCTATACCTTTTCATTAGTATTATCACATGTACAAGCGCTCTGGAAAGGGTTTAGACATCCTCTCTTTCGCTGACTATAATATGAATTTGCACTAAGCAAACGTTTTTTATTCACAGGCAATGACCCCTTGTGTATTTATGTGATCACATATTGTAATAACTGCAGCTGATACTGAAGTTGAGTTCCTTATTGTACATAAATAATGTGATTTATAGGAAAATGTTTAAGAGCTTTTAGATTTTTATTCTAAACAGCGTTGATATAATCAGTCAACAAGGAAACCTTTGTCAGAAAGTCTAGTATGCCAAAGGCCGATATAGGATATCTCAAAACTGAATTAATTATCATATCATATTAACTATTCGTTTTCTGTTGACAACCCTACATTATATTGAATATATTAGAATCGGTTAATTTTGAATCACACGTTATTTGAGGATGACAGGTACTTATTGATTCAACCACCCCAATAAGAAAGAAAAGAAAATATATCCATCATTTGTTTATCTGAATGGTTTATATTATATGCATTTAAAGTTATTGTTTCCTTGTACATACACATAAAGATATATAATTCAATCAAGTAAAAGCACATTATATTAGCATCATGGCGGTTTCAAAGATCGATCATGTATTACGAAAGTAAAATAATGTATAATGAAAATAATTAAATTGTATAACCAATTAAACCAGAAATCTTTCAACTTTACAAATATTTCTTGACGGTAGTTCTCATTATTTACTTGAGTGTTTTCATCCTCTAAAATTAAACATACATTATTAATCCAAATACAAATTGTAAAACTTTAAATTTGTCTTCTCGCAGTTGCTGGCTTATAAATCATGAAGTATACGTACATGGGTTTTGTTCATTGCCAAGTTATTGTTAAATTTAATACCTTAACACGTCATTAAAGTTTATTCGAAAGAAATATTTATACTTAAATCGATGGGGGCCAGTACCACGGGTTGCTTTTTGTGTATTGAACTTACCTTTAATCTGCACTAACTGACGACTTAACCCTTCTCTGTGAATGAATCACTTCCTCGGATATAAAAATACTGTCATACTTTTAACGCACTAACAGTATATACTGACACCGATAACAAATCTCGAGTAAAGACCTTAAAGTAGCATTGAAATATAACGCACTCGCATAACTAATGTGTGTTAGCAACTTAAAGCCAACCTTACAAAACTTCAAAGACCTGGTCACAACCCACTGCATCACGCGAAGACCGCGGACCAGATTTTGAGATCGGAAGACAAACGCATTCGTTTGATGACACGAGAAACATGCGTTGAGACGCAGTAACCTAATGTTTGACTAGCGTTCGGTACTTTAAAAAAGACTCCTGTTACGTCTGTGTCGCGTGAGAACCGTACGATTGATAAATCTCGCTACGGAGCTCGCACCTGACAGACGCATTGTATTTACAATTTATTCGCAACTACCCTTCCATGAATGACCAAAGGAATTATAGGAATGCTTTGCAAAATATAAGACTGGTCTTTAAACATAAGAATAGTGTATTGTTGATTTTCAAGAATGCAAGTCAGGGAAAACAATAAAAAGCACACTGGCACATGCACTCAGTCATATTGAAACAGATATAAAAGAAATACCTCCGTAAAGTCGTCCTCAGTAAGAACATCATTACCGCTTCTATTAAAATAATTAGATTGCAATGCGTGTGACTTGCGTATCGTCTTTCTAAATAATATAATTGGCGCATTCAAACACATCTTTGTTACGCCGGCGCAAACCAGTGATGCTTGCTTTGTATCATTTGTGGTAATATCATAGCACAATTTAATTATAAGTTACATAGAATTCGCGCTCTGTATTATATTTTTGACTTTGTGAGCAAAATAGTGAATGATAACGAATAGTTTTAAACCTTTATTACATCACGAGATTACGTGACATAGTTTGGACGTCTAGAGCACTCTCATCGCGTATGTTGTATGTATGTATTTATATAGGACCAACACACGAGCAACACACGTCTCGTAGCGAACACATTCTGAATAAAACCAACACGCATCGGTATGAGTTTACCGAATTGGCGGATGTTTTTACTAATTTCGAGTAGTTTTGGAAGTTTGTATTCCACGGGATACGTATTTACATTGCTACTAGCTGACAATAAAGCTGTCGTCTACAGTATACAACGTTTTATTAGCTTATTGTATTCATAAATCTGCCTCAAACGGCGTTGTAAGTAAAAACATATTTAGCAAATTTGCAAGTTGTGTATACAGTTGATGCAATAATTTATTGCAATAACTTTTTTTTATTTATACAGAGAGAACATGATTATACCCAGGTTGGAAATAAAGTTAAATAGCACTGATCTAATGAGACAATGGTTTCCCGAATTTCGAATCCACAGACAGCGCCCCGGGACTTTGGATAAGATCATCTGGTAGGACATATCACTTCCAAATTCAAAGAAGATGTACAGATAAACAATAAGCGCACGGGATTTAATTATTTCGAATGTATTCACATTCATATTTTGTTTTCAGACATTTTTGTGTATGGTGTTGTTTGGAGACAGTTGCGTTATATCTTTCTTTACAAACATTTGTGTCCTTTTTCCTTGACTAGGGGTTTATAAATAATGATAAAATATAAGCTAATGCCTGCTTTGTACATACTGACAAATTATGTGGTTATTTAAATGGTATTTCCCATGAACAAGACATGTAAACAAATGTTCATCGCCTATTTTTAGCAGACATATGTGTGGGGGAAATTGTATTTCGATACAATCGCTAAGTAAAATCATTGAGAATACATATTGTTTTGATACATGTAATTAATTGTACGGAAGCTTACAATACAAAGAAGTTAAACACGAATGAAACTCAGCTTAAGTAAACCTGTGTATAGCTTCAACTCATAAACATTTCATTTAAAGCGTCCACTAGAATTAGATCGGCGGGGATAACATTTTAATTTTATAAAAAAACGTATTTTGATAAACGTTTATACGCTATATAAACGTTTATACGTTATGAAAACCATTCTCAATTAATTGAAAACATATTTAAATCGGTACTCTTTTTTTCAAAACAAAATACTGTTTGTATGCCCCTTTCAAAGAAAATACCAGCATGTTGAAAGAATGTTTATGGAGCTGAGAACAATGCTACTGTATTATTCGATGTTGATTGTAGTGTGATCATTCACAACACAAAAATAGCATGTGTACAGTGGTTCATATTAACAAATATCTGGCGACGAGTATGTGCATATCCGGATTTATACTATATGTTTCATGCAATATCGTGATAAAACTAAATTGTTTACGACGTTTGAAGACAACGAGTTAAGAGGATTTACATCATTATGCATTCAGGAATGGTTTCCGATAAATGTAAGATGATACTAGCCATAGCAGATACTTGCTAATGGCAGAAAACGTATCTCCATAATTTCGCTTCTCTACATAGACGACATTGTTCTCTTTTTTACATCATAAGTGTTGCAATATGAGTGAATGGTTCGACATCAATCACGGTGTTTCAGCGCAACAGCACATATGACATTTGTCTTGTAAATAAACTCTGGTCTAACTAAGACGTTTAAAAGGGACATAGGTAATGTTCCTGGAATAAATCCGTTTGTATATTGAGAAGAGTTTAAATATTGCTTGTGGAGTCTCTTAATTTCTATGCATTTTTGTTGGCAGATTATTTACAAAAGCATAAACGGGGAGGAGTTGCCGGATGTTCTGGGTGATCAGTTTTCATAATTAAAGTAACAATTAAATCAAACCTGGCTTTTATTAGGAAGGTTGTTTAATGTATCATCTTATCTTAGTTTAATTGTTATGATTGTTTAATGGGAATATGCAAAACGGTTATGTTTAACCAAAATGAACATATAATTAAATGGGTATATTTAAATAGTTAACAATCGTTCAAATGCATAACATCTTAATTTATAAAGAAATTTAATATATTTATGTTTATGTTAAAACAGAACTATCCATGTTAAGGATTGTCGTGTTAAAAGGGTAAAAGCGAGAACAGTTAATTTAAATTCGATTCAATGGTACTGTAATCACATACTAATAACTTTATGTAGCACGTGTTGAAAAATAAACAAAATGTATATAGACTAAATTATTTCTTTTTCTGATATGAAAATTATTCACAATTCATTTATCAAATCACTCTTTTACATCCCATGCTGAAACCGGAGAGCGTGGAGTCCCGATTACATTGTTTGAATGTAAATACAAATCCAATAATGACTCATATGTTTAGTTATTTAAAATGCATAATAAGCGTTGTGTTATGCCACAAATAAAGATTGTCTTTTTGGCTAAACAGTCAGCAACCAATGTGCTCTCAGTAGGCCACCACATGTTCATGTACACTTAATTATTTCGTGTCTTTATAAATAGACAACATGAGAACATAAACTAACATAAATTTTTAAGTTTTGTAGCATAAGTTATAAAGTTATGTACATAGTGTTTGAATAGTCAAACGCACGCGTTAATGTATGATTCCCTATGTAACACTTAAAGTGCCCTTGATTGCACGAGAAAGTGCTCCGTGCAAATTTTCTCGTACATGTAGTTATGCTAGTAAAACAAAGCTTACTTACAAATTATGCAAACGATATGTGACATTCTAATACGTGTAATTCGTTCATCCAAAGTGTACGAAGTGTTATTTATATCTGTTAATATACATGTCAGCAAAAAACGCTTACAATCATGATATACAACATAAAGTAAACATATTTGTTCAAGCATTATTAGTAAAACCTATATATTGTAATGGAGAAATTAATGTGTTTGATTAGTTGTGTGTTATTACGTTAACATAAATTAACGGAACGAAACATGTGACACCCTTTCAAACACAATACACTTATTTGAACAGATTACATAAACAAAACGATCAGCATGTAAGTTTATTAAAGACAACATATTTTTGCCTTTAAAGACCACCTTATATACTAACGTAATTATATTTTAATAATAATGGTTCATTTAACAAATTTAAATAAAACACTGCTTATAAAGTGCATTGAGTTCATCTACTTTGGTAGCAAACACTTGAAAACAAATGAAGATTTTCAAATACCGGTTGTACGTATATTTAGAAAATGTTAATTGTATTGAGGTTTTATCTAGTATCGAACAATAGCATAAAAGCTGGATTTTTTTTTTCAGATCTCACATACACTTGTAAAATGAATGGCACGCGTGAAACAGGGCATAATAAAACAATAGTATCTTTTGTAATTACAGTCTAAACCCGTTGGTTTGAACTCGCTTGGCTCGATTTCCGGTTGGCTCGAACTCGCCTCGAAGCACCGATTTATTATTGTTACACACAGCGCGATTTCTACCTAAATCACAGTCCCACCGTGGACAATTGTTTCGTTAGCGTGGACAATACCGCGGTCTGAGCGTGGACCTATCGTGAAAGATCGCGGTGACAGTAGTGAGCAGCGTGGACGTTATCGGGAAATCGATCTCACGGTGGACCACCGCGGCCACGTTTGTTCGCGGTGATTACAGGTAAATTTATAGTTTCTACATGGTTTTATTTAATGTTTATTTCAGGAATTGTTTTGTTATAATTTTGAAAATGCTTTCTTGTTTGTGTACTTAAAGCTTGTCAATTATTACATATAAACATATGTAATGTACATGTAATTTGATATCAGGCTATTTTGGTGATTTCATGTTTCTAATGTTACATGAATTGATTCTTATTTACAATCAAGTTTTCAGCAGTAAGTCTTGATTTCAGTGATATTTTAATCAACAAAAACAGTTGTTATGTATGCGAGTACCGGTTTTATAAAGTAATTAGTCATCGCGCTTTCTTATCAACATTTCTTATCGAGACTACACATATTCTATATACATGTGCATGTACATTTTATTGAACAGTGATTTACATGTTCCTCAATCGAGGCAAACATTTGTATGTTTAACTTAATGATATGCATATTAATATTGTGATAAAATTTACAGCGGGGATTTCGGTACCGACGCGGGTTTATGTGCTTGTTAAGAATTACCGAAATCCCCGCTAAGAGGCAACATATGCTGATTTATGCTTTGATTAAACATTGACAACTAAATTGCAAAAGTGTATAGCATATTGTAAATAAGGTAGTACGATATCATTTGTTTCATCAGATTTCTTTGGAAAATACTTTCTGAAGATTTATTATTACTATGTCATGTTATATTTACATATACTTTTTTGTAACCAATGTTTTAAATGTACATTTTACCTTTTTTACATTCGTTTACACATTTTTCACATTAATAAACTATTTAATAATGGAAAAAATATTCTGATAAGAGTGTTTAAATGATTAACTCTACTATGATTGTGTACAAATCAACATTAATGCAAAGCCAAAACCCAAACATAATGACATATAGACCCTTTAAGGCGTAATATGGGGGATTGGCGTAAACATGGGTGATTTCGGCTCTGGGCGTACGAATGTAGCAGTACCAAAATCCCCGCTAATTATTTTCCAAAAGAAGTAACCGAATGGGAGATAATACATGTCACTGGTTGCTAATGAAAAAAAACACTATAATAATTTTGTTGACACTTGAAGGTTTGTACAGCAGGATTTCGGTACCGGCGCGCGTTTAAGTTCTAGTGTAGAATTACCGAAATCCCCACTGAGAGGCAACTTAATGCTGTCAAGAGTGCTTAATAATTAAAACTAATATCATTTTTTGCACCTTAACATTCATGTGAAGTCAAAAACCATTCATACCGATGACCTATTGACCCTTTAAGGCGTAAATATGGGGATTTCGGTACTAGGCGGGCGAATGTAGAATTACCGAAATCCCCTTTTCATCATCGCACATTAGTGTAACATAAATTTTAACACAATATATGTAGGGAAACTCATATGATTCGCGTAATGTGAAAATGATTATTATGCTATAATTCGACCACGAAACTTGACGTGACTTAATACCGGACATTATGGAATGGAGCTACGCTGGCCGTATTTGACATAAGACCCATTTTCGCATATTATCTTATCAATGCTTATATGAATTTGATTGCTATAATCTAATGCGTATTCGACACGGAATTATTGTCAAGGTTTTTCATTTTGTCAATATTTATCATAGCAGGGGACATTGCTGACATCAATATGGATACTGTTTTCATTTTCTGTCGAGAAATGATATGACTTATTATCAAGATTATTTTATAGTACGGTAGCGTTCTCTACACAATTGAGATTTATTTGTACTGGTTAATTGCTCTTATACTCACCATTCGGACTCGACGATCGGCTCGAATAAAAATGTTAGTCGCTTAAAAGTACAAATTCATCATATTGAGCACGATTATTATTATAATTATTATTATTATTATTATTATAATTATTATTATTATTATTATTATTATATAGCTTTTAGAAACTTATACCTTAAAAAAAAACCATTGGAAAAAAAATCCCATTGGAAAAAAAATCCCATGGGTCAAAAAAAATCCCATTGGAAAAAAAAATCCCATGGGAATTTTTTAATTTTTTTAAACACGATTTAACGCGTTGAAATCGCGAGAAATGCTCATCATTTGTTAAAAGGTAGTGTTTCTGAAGGTTACATGAATAAATCTCTAAAAATCAGAAAAACATCCCATGGGATTTTTTTCCCATAAAAAAATGGGATTTTTTTTCTATCAAAGTAAATTGAACGAAAATAAGCACAAATGCTTTAACAATGCTTAAAATCGATAACTAAGCACAAACGAACGTGTTTTATGTTTTTGAAAATCCCATGGGATTTTTTCTCCCATAAAAAAAGCTGGAGAAAAATCCCATGGGAGAAACCAAAATTCCCATGGGTTAATGAATAATCCCATGGGAAAAATACAAAAATCCCATGGAAACCCAACTTTGCAAATAAAGTTCATAGTGAAGAAAACGCATTTAACAAGCAAAAATAACCAATTATTAATCACAAGTTAGACTTTTATCTTATACTTTATCACAAATAAGCAAACCTTCAAGAAAAAGGGTACTTAAGTTTGCGAAATTTCGGTTTCGCAAAGTTTTTCCGGTGGCCGTTAAATATCGATTTACATATCATAAGTAAATCAACAGTGATCATCATGTTAAGATTACATCGTAAACGTTGTTTATGTAAGTATCGAAATTAACTTGTTATAAACAAGGCTCAGGTAAACAAGTAGTCACTCGCCAACATGAAATTGATCTTTTCGCATGAACATGATATTAAAATATAACTGAATTGAATACTATCTGCCGATGTCTCGAATTTACACACGTAATCTAAGCAAAACATGTCGCAATAAGACACAAGATAAGTATTGTTGCAAAGCATGAAAGGGCGTCGGAAATTTCAGTGTAAAATGCACTCAATTAAGTTACATGGAACGATTTTTTTCTACTGTAAATATTAATTTATTGGCCGATTATTTTAAACAAAATAGAAAAGATACTGGTATAACCATTTTCTATACTTTTGTGTTATAACCCCCAAATAACCATTATTTATGATGTTGTGTTATAACCTCCAAATAACCATTATCTATGGTTTTGTGTTGTAACCCCCAAATATTTCATAGTTCATTTTATTTACATTGGTTTCCTATTTGACGATGCTGCGAAGCATCGTCTAAGTTATCATATCATGAAAACATTCTTCACAATGGCAACCTATGTAAAGACCGAGCCAGTCCGAATGACATAACTCGATTTTTTCTAATCGGCATACCTCGCTGATTATCATTGATAAAGGTATAGGAAGCTCAGCTATAAATAGGACAGCATATTCTGGGAAAAGATTTAATAATAGTTTGAAAACGTTAAATTTAATCAGTTATATTCAATCCATTATATGTTTATAGATAAATACAACAACTATGCATTTTCTGTATTGTATTTGACATTTGTCGTGATTCAGTAAATAAATTGCGAACTAAAACGTGTATAATTAACTTTCAACGCGATCATGAGTGTAAAGACAACGAATTATTTCGTACCTGCCATTTATAAACGTTGTAGCGACTATGGTATATAAACAGCATAATAGCCATATCATATCTGTGATACTCGCTCTTCTGCGTGCTTTCTCATTTTGCATATTTTAAAACTTTTCAAACATAAATTACAGAGCCACATCAGTGCATATACTATGTTTGACAATTCATTCGTTTGTTGGATATTTTTTGCTGTTTGAAACACATGTTAGGTCATATCGCGGTGATTTAGTTAACCTTACCATGTGTTCATGGGCGAACTCACGTATTCAAGTGCTCTTACGACTATGTGCTCATACCTACTTTCCGGAATCATCATGAAATTATTGCCGTACTTAACGAACAAACATGCCTAAGCTTATTGAATTAGGGCACAATAACAATAATTAAAAGAGAAAAAGTATATGTTCATACACATGGGATTGTGAAATCACGTCCGTACACATAGTATCATTAATTTAGGAAAGAAAACAACGAAATATAAAGTTTGGTATGATATACATGGGAAATTAAAGAGCATGGTGTAATTAAAGAGCATGTCAAGTTTTTAACAAGTGGTACAGAAAATACACGTCGAATACCTTTTAAAGATATTTCTTGTTATATTTGATCGAGAATGTAACCCGTCTCCCAGTTTCGCTGAAAGGATCAAGTTCCCCATGGGTACTACTTCCCCGTACTCCCAATTTTTTTTCGTACCCTCCATTTTTCGTACCAATTTTTTTTCGTACCCAAATTTTTTTCGTACCCAAATTTTTGCTCGTAACCAAATTTTTTCGTACCCAATTTTTTTCGTACCCAACTTTTTTTCGTAACCAAATCTTTTAACGTACTAAATTGTTTTTTGCATAATTGTTGTACCAAAAATTTTCGTACCCGTTTTTTTCCGACCTAAAATTGTCCTACCCACATACACAATTGTGGCAATGTAGATTACCTTAAATAGATGCTTTTATAGCAATCCTCTTCAAAAGCATCGTCACACCAGTACTGTCAGTACTTTGATTTTACTTCCATCCATGTGCAGTTTTCATTAATGGAACAAAACTATGTAGGCTTTACAAAATCTGCTTCATCTTGTAAGCGTAATTTCATTTTTTTCTCAACTTCAAGGGGAGATGATTCTGAACTTATTCTTACGTTGCTCATTTACAATAGGGGTTGAGTACTCATTGATATGAAAACACTATAAAAGTTTGAAAAAAATGAATGAAAACTGTAAATTGGTCAAAGAAGCTGCATTTCACAATACTTTGAAATCCAGTAAAAGATCATAATAGATTTATTGCTTTGATATTAATCATTTTCAATAGGGTTCGAGTAATACTGATATAAAAACACTAAACAAGTTTGGAAATATTCAGACGAAAGTTATGAAATCTTTTTAACAAGTGGAAATTGTTTATTTTGTCAAATTTTATAGAACAAAAATCTTGACTTATTGTCCCGATGATTCTCATTTTAAATGAGGTAAAAATGCTCATTGATATGAAAACACTGTAAGTTTGGAAAGAATCTGATGAAAAATGTTGACGTAATCACCTAACCAAGCAGTTTTTTACTTTTATTTTTAAATTCAAAGAGACATAATTCTGGACTTTTGGTCCGATATTGCTCATATAGAGTTTGGGTTGGGTCCTCATTGATAAATAATTCTGAGGTGCAAGTTTGGGAACAATCGGATGAAAATTTTGGACTTCGAAAAACGTTTTCAAAATTTCTCGAATTCTAAGGAAGATAACTATGGACGTAATGGTCGGATACTGCTAAAGGGCCCATACCACCTGGATAGTAGTACGTGTCGCGCTTCGCGCTCTATATGTTGTTCTTAAAAATAAACTCCGAGGAGTAGTTGACCCTAGGGAAACGGGTTGCTGGGAGACAACTCCTCCTTGATAAGCGGCTGCTTCCTTTATCGCAACTCATTGTTACAATCAATAATACGTGTCACGCTTCGCGCTCTGTATGTGGTAGAGATAGTACTTAGGACCTATGACAGACAACCACATAAATACATGGATAATAGATGTGTTGTTTGCATTTATTTGTTAATATAAAAACACGTTTTTATAAGTGATGTAAGAAATTTTAATTAACGTTGTCATCACGCGGCATCCATTAATTTTATTAAAAATTGCCAATTGTATTAAATAGATTTTAAAATGTCTACATAAAATAAAGCTTATTATATGTATTAACCTGACATTAAAAATGTCAGCCTCCGAACTGTTCCGTTCGTGCCAGAACCCGGAATTGAACCGGGGGCCTTTAGATGATTGTTGCGTAAACAATTTAAGTCTAACGCTCTCCAAACTGAGCTTTTCCGGCTGACATCATTTATGTACTGCCATTTGGTGAAGTTGTGTAAAGCGATATTTATTATATGTCTATTAATAAACTAATACATTGTACGTTTTCGTACCACTACGCCTTCCAATAAACTTGCTTGCGCGATAGGTCGTCAAATATCGTATTACATTGATTCTCCACTAAATAAGCAAATTAGAAAACCACAAAATAAATATATTTTGAATATGTTTTGTTTTTATACAACACCAAAAAACTTCGCGTATTTTCCCAGTCCCTGTGATCTTTTCCCTGTGATCAGTTGTGGATCAGTTATTAATTTAAACAATTTGCTTTGTATTATTGGCAATAAATGTTGTAATAAATGTAAAAGGCACAGATTTACAGTCCTTATTTACACTAATTTACACAAAAAAATCACCACTATGCAAGATATATAAACACAAATATATACATTGATCCGTAAAATAACTTCTCCCATAAGCGAAAAAAAAATGCATTACATACTAGTCGCCGCTCTCCAGAGCGACGCCAATCACTCAAATAGTCATATATCAAATTACATGTATCATCTTTTAATGAAATGGTGTCGAGCTTCATATGTACACGAGGGAGAAAGCATTTTCAAAAAAAATATATTAATTTTTTTTATTTTATTAATTTTTTTGTTTATGATTACAAAAATGTTGATAAAAACAACAAGTAAAATTTCATGCAGACACAATGTAAACAAAACATGAAGTATGAAACGCAATCTGTTCTCATGCTCGATGTAAAACATTGGCAAATGATTCTGTAAACAGGGTAAATATAATATATAAGAGTGGAAGGGTGGAACAAATGATTATTTCAATATGAAACATTAAATACGCATGAAAATATATAAAGTTACAAGTTAATTCACATGAATTTGTAATTCACCGCACAATATCGATGCCACGATGGTCCACCGTAATCGCGGTGGTCCACCTGGAGATTTATTGCCCCATAACGCCCGCGCTCGAGTTCGTATCAACATATTTGATCGAGCCTGTCACCGCGATTTTCCACGGAAAATTAATTGTGCATAAACACAGTGATGCGTGGCGGGAAGCAGAAATTGCTTTAGACGTAGTGTTTATAATTATACAAATGTCTTGCGGATGGCTCGAAATCGCGAAAGTCGAATTATCTGATGACTGGAAATGCTTTCGCAGTCCTTGTCACAATTTTCACAAGTTCTTTCGTTCGACGACACTTTGCGCCTAAATTGGATTTGTGCTAAGAAGAGACTTCATTCTATCGACAAATGGCATAAAAGCGGAAAGTGTCGTCCCTAATTGCGGACTTCACAGGCTTATCTGGGACGACATTTTACGAGCATGCATTATGCCAAGTTTTCTCATAACGCGGCGCACATTTTGTATAATGGTGTGAAGATGCAGTGCTATAACGGCAAGAACCGCTGCAGCAAAACATATACAATCTCATGTTGATGGAATATAAAATTTCGTATCTCTACGACATACCATGAACAAAAACGCATACTGGCATAATGTCATTAAAAACAATCTAATAAATACATCCATGTATGTGCAGTTCAGTTGAATATTTCAACCATGTGTCTGTAATTGTCATAGATAAATTGAGCAAAACAAGTATTACGGACATATGGTTTTAATTATCTAATAGATTTAAAAGCTCGCGTAGTGTTATGGTATCGAATTAGCTTTTGCTTTTTTTCCTTGCAAATGAATATGATACAATTACATCCAAATGACATTCAAACCTATAACATACGTAGGAAGAAATCCTGTGTCTGTGCCCATGCTCCATCTTCTTTCTTTCGATGAACCTTGTTCGTGTGGGAATCATTTTTCTTAAAGTATAAAGCCAACGGAACATAATGATGCCCATAGTCTTCCGGAGCTATGCACCGAATCTGAAACTTTCTCGGTTCACCTATAAATCATCCAAATATAGCATGCAGGTTTTGTTTCTTAGTGCTGTTCCTTACATGTATCTGTAAATGTGCTACATAAAAGCTTTCTGATAGAATATATATTTATTATATGATATGTGTTTGATTTTATGTATAACTGTTTTAAAATATTGATTATTACAAATAGTAAGTATAAACTTGTACCTTATTAGTTCAAAAGCTTAAAGTAGTACTGAGAATAGGCAGACATAATGCTCTTCAACTGGAGATGTAAATGTTTTTTAGCTTCATGTTGGTTAACGTAAGTAAACTAGCAATCGGTTGGCTCGAATTCCGGATGGCTCGAACTTTTGTTGTCGGTCCCGGCGAGTTACATACATCCGGTTTCGACTGTATCTCAAACATTTATTTGAAAAAGTTTTTTAACCTGGTTTAAAGAACCACTTTATCAGAAATGGAAACACATGAAGCATGGACAATATGGAATATAATTGACAGGAAATTGACATGGAACGACATCGGGAAGTATGACGCCATCAGACTTTCCTTTTTCCTTAGGTCAGTTTATGACCTTCTACTATTACCCGCAAACCTCTGCCTTTTGGGACTCATACCAGACCCTAAATACCAACTGCGTGACCGTCCCGATACCCTAGAACATGTTCTGTTGTGCTGCCCTACAGCAAGGAATGTACACATGGCGCCACGACAATATTCTCAGAGAGGTGTCTTACTGGCTGGAACAAGAAAGGAAAACATGCACGCAGTAGCTCACCGCGACAACAGATTATCAACTTCGTGAAGCCGGGTAAAACTGCACAAAAACAGACGACACAGAAAATCTCAATCCTTAAGGCGCAACAGCATGTAGCATGAAGGTTGACATTGGCAACAAGCTGGACTTCCCAAGTATCGTGCAGACAAACCTCAGGTCCGACATCGTGCTGTGGTCAGAGACAGGGACTCATCATTATCGATTTAACTGCGAGGACGCCTTCGACAGGAAAAATCCACAGTTTACAGAGCTGCTAAAAGCTTGCAACCAAAGAGGTTGCGAACTTGGTTGTTCTCCTTAGAAGTAGGCGCTAGATGGTTATGTGCCCAATCAGTGTACCGACTGATGTCAGCAGTCGGGTCTACTGGCAGGGATAGACGGTAGACTATCTAGACACTAAGTCAAGCTGCAGAGCGGTCGTCCAACTGGATGTAGCTGAGGCGAGATGATGCAGCTTGGAAGACTTAGAGATAACGACATTCACAACGAAGCTACGGTGGCCCCACCCGAGATGTCCATGGTTCAGGAGCGAAACATTGACGACAGAGGGACTCAAGGCTGATAAGGAATGTCGATCAACAATACACAACCACCATAGAACCTGAGTCTACAGGAGATTAATGGGTGAGTGTGATAATGTATTCAACTAATAATAATAGAATCACAAAGAAGTGTAATTTTAACTTTTCCAACAAGCGAACACACACACAAAGTCCAATTATTTACAAGCGCATCACGGAACAGCTAACATATGAATTGCCTTTTGTTTTAAATAAAGTTTAACATCAACAACACACAATAATTGTAACCACTTCTGTGTTACATATTTAAAGCATTAATTTAATTGTGAGATTTAGATTGCAAATGTTGGCTAGACGAATGAGTATCGATCAAAAAGCATGTTAACGTGTTCCTGCTTTGTGGATGGGAAAAACTTAATTGTCTTAATTAGTGCATTCAATCGTGTACTGTTTTGATAAAGCTTTGAGACAATAGTGTTCAGAAGGAAACTGTGAGAGTAAGTGCATGCTATAGAAAGTAATTAGATAATGAAGTACTATTTCAAGATAACAAACATCATCATCCTTGGCGGGAAAATTACCTGTTCTCTTTTAGAATGGAATATAATATTCTGCTAACATCGCTCACGAAAAATTAAAACTAATTAAAGCCGCAGACGGCAATGAAAGAGCACTAAAACAATTGTAAAAGCGATAGAAATGACACGCACTTCAGCACACGTTTGCGTGGCTTAAGTGCGGCACGCTTTACTACAGTTATGCCTTGTACTACGCATAGTGAGTTCTGGAAACCCAATGCGGGGGGAACTTCCTGTGACTTATTTTTTTGTTCGTACACATTTTTTTCTTGCCAAAATTTTTGTTTCGTACCAAAATCTTTTTTGTGGCATAATTTGTTTGTACCCAAAATTTTCCACCCACATTTCTTTCGTAACCAAAATGTTCGTACCCACATTTTGTTTCGTACCCAAACTTTTCGTACCCACATTGGTCTTACCCAACATTGTCGTACACACATTGTTAAGTCCCCACTCATTCCATCCCGCGAAATCCTTAAGGTGTCGCAACTCTAGTATGGAATGAGTGATATATTTTAAGCTCCGCGTATCAGTGAACTGATTTAAAACCATCGCTGACAGTGTGTAACTTTGAATACTACACGCTTCTTGCTTCCAAGACACGCTCTATATTCGCAAATGTGTGCACGTGTGTGAAAAAAACTGATTATAATTATAGTAAGAAAACTACAACAAAAATGCTAAAAATAACTCGAGTAGTAATAATAGCAATAATGGATCTACTTTGTATCATAATAAGTATACATTCTTATTATAATTTATAATAACTTCTAATAATAATTAGTGTTATTATTGTTATTAATGTTGTTGTTGCTCTTTAATGATTATGTTTTAATAGTAAGCTGCATCTCTTCATCCTTAACCCATTTATGCCTAGTGGACTCTCCCATCATGCGGCGTCTCATCTGGGTGTACGCTGTTAGCCAATGCATTTTTCTAGACGCTATGCATAAATGGTTAAACCCGATATAGTTCCTGTTCGTTTAGTTTACTTTTCTTGCTTTGAGGTGTATTGTATTGTCTTTTGTCTTATTCCCCTCTATATATACCACAAGGAGATTGGGCTGGTAATTGTATTATGTCCACGTATTTGAAATTGTATTTTTGTAATTTCTACTGCTATATTGGCTTGGAAAAATTATTAACATTTATGCAGTGCCATGATTATGTTGGAAATACAGTGTTAGCACAAATCTTTTAATCAATAATTGTTATGAATATATACATATTTCAAAACCTCAATACAACGCTAAACATGGAGATCTGGAACAGATGTAATGATGCATTGGCTGAACTCAGTGTAAAGTGGTCAATTGATCAACTCAAATTAGTTAAAAAAATATTTCTACAAGCCCCGATGTGTGTTGCCGCCAAATGGTCTGTAAATACTGCGTTCGAGACGATAGTTGCTTCCTAATTAACATTTATTATTTCCAATATTAGGATGTCGAGATTTTCGCATAATTGCATAACTTCTTAATTTCCCATGAGTATAATACCACATTGTTACATGAAAGACAGCATAATCCAATGATAATGTATCAAAAGAGAATATGAATACAATTTAAAAAGGAATGACATAAACACGATTGTATTATGCATGATGTTAATTGCTATTGATAGCACATTGACTTTAAACAAGACTACGCAGATAAAACAAGGTAACATCGCGTCACTGAACTAATACTTAAAACCGTTGATTATAAACGTTTGACAAGTAAATAAACGTATTGTTCAGTAAAGCTATGTATATCTAAGAGGAAGATGATTTATAAATTGGGCTAACTAATTATTGATGAATGTAACTTGTGATCGCAAGACCTAATTGCGCGCGCATATTCCTGTGCGCCTTCATGTCAAATACACGGTTGATAACTTCATTCCTTTGAATATGTAATCACACACATAAACAAGTATTCCTTCTAGGTTTATATTGGTTTGGACGAACATGATGAGTTAACTGGAGTTTAAACTAATTACTCACTAAAATTACGAGTTATGCTTTTCTGTGCCTTTGATCTTTGTACTCAATTGATGTTCTTGGAAATACTGGCTTTACCATTACCATTATGAATTATTATCTATCTAACAAACGATCAATTGATTGCACATATTTTGCCATTTATTTCTGAACCTTCATCTAGTATCAAAGTACACATGGCTTTGTGACAATTTGTACGTAAAGTCGACTGTATTTCAATATCAAAACTTGCTTACTATAAATACGTTGTTTGAATAATATTTTAACGAATCGAACTTAGGGGTTGTATAACATAATAAAATAGTTTACATTATCAACTAATTTAACACAGGTAGTCATAAAACAATGACATGTTGTCTCTTAAATGATGCGATATTGGTTTTCCAGTAATACAGACCGTTACTTCAGGCTTGCGTGATGTACATACAAGGGTTCAGGATCAACGAGATTTTCAGGGGTTTACACACGGGCTGGGCGGAGTATTAACACACCGTTAAGAACTTTATTTTTTTCAAAAGTCTCAAGTTATTGAAATACATTACCAACACTCTTAAGCGCATAAAAACAATTTTTCTTGCAGTTTGTGTCGATATCTTAAAGTATAAGTATAAATCCTTGAATACGTCTAGAATCGGTGACAAAGTTGCACGCTCCGTGATGCATAACCGTGCAGTTCACAATGAAACTGAAACAAGAACACAGACTTATTAAATAAAGAAATTCTGATGTATTTAACACTGCCATAAGCAGCATAAAATCTGTCTTTTTATCCACCAGTTAACAATCTTAAGAAAAATTGTTTTAAAAAGTTATTTGAAAAATCACCACTTACCGGTGTGTTTACATCCATAAACGTTTAATTGGGAACCCCACGAAGTCACGTGATCCTGCGCCATGCATACTGTAACTATAAGAAAAACCAGTTATGAATCCGAGAGGAACATGCCCACAGGGATTCAATTATTTCAAATTATTTCATATTCAGATTGTTGAATGCATACGCTCAGATGGGGGAGACAATGCTGCGTTACTTTACATTTCCTTAAACCCGTTCTATTATATTCATTGCGCGTTCAATGTAGCTTAAACAGGTGAGAATGTAAATTGATTTACAACTAATCATTAATCTTACAACTAGACACTTGAAAAAATTACATGTGATTTACTGAAACTTTACAAAGCTTGCACTGGCGAAGATACTTTGTGTTATATCAAAAGCGACTTCAAAAGTCTGAGTATACAGTGTAACAAGCAAATTCGTGGAATTGATATTACCCGCTAAATAAATTATGTTTATAAATGGGTACAAATCCTTGAAAAACGGTATATTAAAAAATAATAATAGTAATAAGTGCAATTATGTGTAAGCCTTGAAATGTACCCGATTGATATCTATACACCCATCAAATTTCAAGTTGAAATCTTGTAGCATATCTGAGATAAAGCCATGAAAAATACACGAACAACAATGGGCAATAACTCTTATTTCGAAAGTATAAGGCTATGATTCGTGTGCAAGACAATTGATCGTAATAATATACTGGTAAACAAGTAAATGCATTCACTGTTGACCATGTGTTATAATACATTGGTATATACGTGTTACAAGGCTCGGAGTACTTTTGCAATAGCTATATTACTTGATAATTACTCCCAATTTGTCTTTGATGTAATTTATTACATTATGTGTTGCTCTCTGACTTACTTTAATAATATTTTATTGCATTTTCTTTTGTTCATGCATTCATACAAATACACACATGATTCATAGTGCATAGAGTAGATATAATACAAATCGATGTTATCGAATGTATAGAAAAAAAGCAAAAGGGTTGGGTTACAAGTTTTAACAAAATTAGATGACGACGCTACCCAGTATTACCGATTCGGTAAATAGGGACATTCAACGTGCATAAAGTGAGTGTAATATTAACAATTCAGTAAGTAAATAAGTAGACTTTAGCTGACGACAAAAGCATTTGGGAAAGAGTTAGTGTCATTTACTGTTTTACACTCAAAATGGTTAAGAGAAAAAATGTAGAATACGTTTAAAGAGAATGTTATAATATAACACTTAACTGGACTAAACATATATATATATACACAAACAAAAGAAGTGAAAAAAAATACAAAAATAATTCTCCACAAAAAAGAATACAAAATAACAATAAATTGCTCCACACAACCCGACTCTATGAACTACAATATAGCACAAAATCTGCAGCGAAAAATCTTGAACTCTGTTGAATAAGATGAACAAGCGAACAACATTGAAAATGTGTTTACAGTCAAATATTTAAATGAACCTGTTTGAAGTCTTGATATATCGTTGAACTTCCAAAAATAACACATTATTTTGGTTATCAGTTTGTTCTGGGATACCGTATAATAGTTTGTTTGCATTAAGAGTGTGGTATGGACGAGTGTTGGTAAAAAGCACGATACGTTGCTCGGAGAAAAAGAGGACATTTGAAGAAGAAATGATGCACGTCTTCGAACGGACTATTACAAGCGCATTTTGGATGGTCACGTAGGTGGTTTAAGTGTAAATCGGAATTTAAGTCGCAACAGTGGTTTCCTAGCCGAGCATGTAGAATTTGTTGCTTACGTTCGCCAACAAAAAAATACGAAGGAACTATAGGAGGATTGTAATTCCTCTTTACTGCACTTTAAAAACTAGAAAGCGTTGGTAAAGACCTTGTATCTATGTCAAGTTCTTTCCATAACTTAAGAGACGAAGGAATAGTTGAATTTGAGCAAATCGCAAGTCTACGAGCGATTGTTGCATAGTCGCCACGATTACGTAACAGGTAAGGAATGTTTTCTATTGTGGCTAGGACAAAATCGTTTAAATATTGTGGTAAGGCACCTTTATTTTGTTTATAAACAAAAACAAGTGTTTAAATTTTCCGTCTGTCATCGAAAGAAACCCAACCAATTTCTTTTAAAAATAGAGTAATTTTAGTTGATCTTATTAGCTCTGTTACAATACGAGCTGCATCCAATTGAATTTTGTCTAACAGGTCTTTTTCGTATTTTGCGCAGTTATCCCAGACAATGGACGCATACTCTAACAAAGGTCTAAGATATGAGACATATATTTGATTGAGTGTTTCCCGCTTAAGTTTGTATTTGAGCATTCTCATGGATCCAAGTATTTGGGAAGCTGATTTTGTAATATTGTCAATATGTTTGTGCCACGAACCGTCTTCACTTAGCGTAATACCGAGATGTTTATGGTCTTTAACAAAGGATACATGGGTTTGGTCGAAAATTAAATTTGGACGGGATTGACTTTTCAAGAGATTGAAAAACATAACTTCCGTTTTCAAAGGAATAAACTCGACGAGCCATTTCTTTGCCCATTGGTTTATATAGTCTAGGTCATGATTTAAAACACTCTCAATAACAGCTGAATCATTTGAAGAAACAGATAGTAAAGAGTCGTCAGCAAAAAGGCGACTTATGCTAAGAAGTGATTCAGAGATATCATTAACATAAATTAAAAAAAGAAGAGGCCCTAATACAGAGCCTTGTGGAACGCCTGCATTGATATTTAAAGATCGGGAAAACGACGAGCCGATAAAAACTTTCTGAGATCTATTGGACAAGTAGCTGGATATCCACGCAATAATATTTCCTGAATACCCAAGTTATTTCAGTTTATGTATAAGACCTCTGTGCCAAACCCTGTCGAAGGCTTTATTTATATCTCAATAAACGATACAGGTTGATTGTTTTTCATCAAACGATTTACATATTTGGTAATACATGTCAATTAGTTGGTAAACAGTAGAATGACCTGGAAAAAACCTGACTGATTCTGGTATATAAGTTGATTTGTGTGTAGGTAGTTGTAGAGGTATTCGTAAACAACCCTGTCGAATACTTTTCCAACACAGCTTATAAGGGAAATAGATCGATAATTCGAAGGAATGCACTTTTCACCTTTTTTAAAGAGAGGCATAACGTTTGCTTCTTTCCAAAATGATGGAAATAAGTTTTCATGTATCGATCTGTAAAAAATAATTGATAGTGGCTTACTTATTGATTTAGATGTTTCTTTTAATAGTTTATGACTAATACCATCAGGACCATTAGCTTTTTTAATAATGTCTAAATTGCATAGAACATCGATTACGTCTTGTTCAGAAATAAAAATGTCGACAAAAGTGTTATGTGTTTTTCGGTGTAATTGTGGTACGTCATGATCGCGTTCATCAATTGTAGATATGAATACAAAATAATTGTTTAATGTATTGGCTTTTTCAGTGTCAGTTACCGAATACGATTCATCTGGGTTCACCAGCGGAGGGATGCTATTAAAATTATTTGCATTTTCTTTAACTTACATTTGTACCGTTTTCCAATATTGGCGGGGATTAGATTTTCTACAATCGGCAAGCCCAATTTCAAGAGTATTGAAGAAGCATTCTTTAGCATGTTTTTTCATATTATTGACTTTGTTTCGTAGTTGTTTATATGCTGACCAATCAGAAACTTTACCAGATTTTATAGCAATGCACTTTTGTCTGTCCCTAAAATTCGCATACTGGTAGCGCCATATTTTTTTTTGTAAGAGGCATTTTGGGATAAGTCAATAATAATATATATGTATGTACCAAAATGATCACTAATTATTTTATCAGTTTCAAAAATTGCTGAATGTAAATGCTGCAATGTGTTTGTTATAGCAATGGGGTCTATTAGTGTACTAGTAAATTCGGTCACTCTGGTTGGTTCGTTAATTACTTAAGATAAGTTATTTAAACACAGAATATCTATAATTTTGTGGTTGGAGGGATTTAATTGGTTTTCGTTAATATCGCCAACAATAATTATATTGTTACAAAGCAATATTAGGAGAACGATACTCATTACAAATTAAAAAGGACTTGGAGTGGTCAAAAATTTGTATCCATATTGATTCTGGTAGAATTATTTCAAGGTTAAGTAATCGTGTGGGTCGAATTAACGACGAAACATACGTTAATAAACCCCCTGAATGATTATAATTATTTTTTCGAATAATACAATCATGACCATCTAAGAACAGACTCTCGTTAATAATGTCACCTGAAAATTTCGTTTCTGTAAAGCATATTATGTCGAAATCTAAGAAATTGTCCCGAATATATTCAAACTTGTTTCGAATACTTCTTATGTTTGGATGGGATATTGACATGCTGCATTCTTGAGGTGTTACATGAGATGGCCCAGGATTGAGTTCAATGTCACCCGACAGTAACAAGAGCAATACTATTGTGTACTTAACGATGGATAGAGTACATGCAAGGTCATCCGCATGAACATGTAAAGAAATTGAATTAAAATCTGCCGATGTAAAAGGACGGTGCTGATTGTATACATTTTGTACGTCTTTTAGCACGTATATAAAGTGAAACCATGAGTACATGGTATAAATATAACGCCACATGAACAGATGCAAACTCGTTGATGTAACACTGAAAAGAAATGTTATTATGTTACGAAACAAGTATTTCCATGGATGCACTTGTTTAATGTAAGTTGTGAGATATCGCTGAAAACATATATAAAAGCCCCCAATTGTTGATCGATATTGCATAATGTCAATCATCTATGTGGGTAAAGATACACACTAAGTAAAACTATCAACAATGGGGACCTTTAAATCAGAGCAAGAGACCGGGTGTGGGAAACAACACAAGTGGAGCAATCTGGTACATTCAGTATTATAACAGAAAACACAATTAATGCTAGTTTGCATAGTAGAACAAAATGACATGACGAAAAGAGACAAATATACAAAAAAGTACAATAAATACAATTGTACATTTTCAATCAGTGCTTACGGACAAGACAATCAAAAGGCGTTCATGTTAAAAAAACAACTACATAAACGCAAAAATCTGCGATCGAAAACTTCCATAAAGTAATTAGGATTATATTCTGAATCATGCTCTCTGACTATTTGAATAGTGACAGCGTTTCGTGTATTAATTGTGCGATAGTACTGTTAAGCTAGTTAATGCGATTGTCGAATGTGAGTCCTCGATAATTGACAGGTATTTTTCAGATTCCCGGGTGTAATTAGATAAGTTTAAAATGGTTGTGCTTTCTGTTATGTGCAGACAATAACAGAGGCTTAATAGATCGTAAACAAGTTGCTTTGACGCAAGGTGAATTTCCTTTAAATTTCGCCGGAATCATTCAAGAGTTAACCTCGATTTAATTCCATGAATAGTTTCGGTTCGATGCATGCATTAGTCATAAGAGCTCGAAACTTGAAATTGTTTTAAACAAAGCGTCTCATTGTTTAAACAGTTTGTGTTTGATATTGTCTACTGGTCTGATAAAATTTATTCTTTAAATCATGCCCGAGAATTCAGACATGGCTACGCGTTAATAGTCCCCTGATTTATATAGACCTATATAGACTTATTTTACTATTCTTCGTAAAGAATTAACATATATAATCCCCAACGATTGCAGGCTTATAAACAGTTGAGTTATTGCATATAGACTGATATATGTACCCCAATTGTTTTTGAACGACTATACAGGCTCAGAATTCTGACTGTTATAGTTTTTTGCTTTCGAAACGCCAAAATGTATATGTTTGAGTAGCGATATAAAGCAAGTGTACATAACATGGCAAAACATTAAGAAACTAATATAAACAAGTATACAATCCGCTTGACACGCTGAGGAGAAAACGTATTATACAAATGAAACTTTATTTATTGCAATACAAATTTTTGAGATAAATATGTGTAATATCTAGGAATGATTTTGCACGTGCATTTTGTTTCTAAATGTTTTTCATTTCGAAAATAAAGTGCTTATGCTAAACAAAAATACGAGTTGTTCCGAATAACCAATACATATAAAGTTGAAGTCTAGATGCATAAGCAGAGGTTTGGTGTTACAATCAAAACCTGGACCTACTGTTGAGGTAACTGACAAATTTCAATACACTAACACACCGTACAAAAACATGCAATAAACAAACACTAATACATATATATTTATCGTCACCGCCTTCGATGGAAAACACAAAAACAACAAATAGCGTGAGCGGTTTAAAACCGACCAAAGAGCGTACAAGTATATTAATGTGCTCCTTTTTTAAAGGATGTGCATAAACATATCCTCTTAACCCTACAATGAAGCTTCAATTGAAAACAATACCTACAATTTTTCTGCTCAATGATCGTGTGCTTAACAGAGAACAATAACTGTTGCTGTGTTGTTCACGCTGAAACCAACAGAAAACATGTATGAACTACAACTCGTCTTTAGTATTTCGCTTCGCATATATTATCAAAAGTTTAATATTCAGATCATCGCCATGTACAACCAGAAAAACACCGTTATGCGTTTTGTTTAAGTTAAATAACGTAACTAGTTTTAATATAAAACTAAATACATTATTAATGTGTTAACGAAATGTTGACTGCATATACGAATCGTCCAGTCATCACAGGCGTGTTTTAAAACTGTAATTACTTTTCTTCAATGATTTACCTTTTGGTCAAGACAATTTTATAGTAAGATATGAATGTTTGAATAACACTATCTTTGTATTTTATTAATTCTTCGGTTCCTTGCAATAGTGTGAAAAAAAAACGCAGAACACTAACTACTGTTTCCATCATAATGTTTCACAGAGTTTCGTTCTTTAAACGTTTAAGACAATAGACACAAATATCTTGCAACGTAATTATTATCTTATTGCATGTTTCATGCGTGTTTCCCGACGGTCGAGGCAACACACACAATTTTAAGTACCTATTTAACTAAGCATCTCGCTATTCAATCTGAGCATACCAGTTTATAATGTCTTTATAAGTTTGGTCAGCCTGTGTTTCTCCTTAATGAAGCAAGTTTTCTCACGGATATATTTTAGTTGTATGCGTTTTGTTTATTTTAGCACCACAAAGGAACATATAAAATCAATATTTTATTTTTGAAACAAAATATCTCAATAATATTGTTCTTTGAATAATAACAATTATGATGAAGAGTATTTGTTTTTCTTAGTTATAGGATGAACCATCGATTTTTGCAGAAAAACATTTTCCTGAGAGTTGAGATCGTGATCTTGATTACGAACCTTGCCCTGATATTTTCAAGATATACATGTTTACCAAGTTTCTTCTCGATTGAGTCATACATTCGACATCTATAATGGTAAATATGTTTCGAAAAGATTTGATCTGACGACCTAGAATAGTTAACGCACACAACCCATAATTACAAAAATAGAAATCGGCCGTTTCCCTTTACCATATTATTATTTAAGAAGTTGTATATGGAATTGCGCTTGACCATATTATTATTTCAGAATTTGTATCAGCCATTTTTATTTGCCATATTTCTATTTCAGTAGTCATATCAGTTCTTTTCTGTTGCCATATTAAAAATGCAGAAGTCGTATTGATTGTTGGGCTTAATCATATTCATATTTCACGAACTGAAAAATGTACATACTTATTAGTAAGTCACTTAAATTATAAAACGTTATGCGCTTTTGATGCTAATAGAGTTCAATACTATGGTGGTGGATCGTTTCAATTGTTTATGGTTGGACCTAAATATTTTTATTTAAACTAGTTATTCTTATTATTTATACACGAACTATTGCAATGAATGTCTGACGTTATTAATCATATTTTACAATGTTTAACCGCACGTGTATCGTTTCGCAGTGAGAATAAATCATCTACAACTAAATTACTTATGCGTGGCCATGTAAATAAATGCCTAGAATTAACAAACGGAAGAACACAACATATGTCTAAATATAATACGTAATGAAATTTGACTTGCCCTTTCTGAGTTATTTTATTGCAATCGTAATCGTTTTATCAATAATTTCACACCAACGTTTGTAAGTGGATGGTTCAATGCAGACCGCTTTAACAATTAAATTAAGTCGAATATGAACCAGTCATGGCCACACACTCATTTCAAATCACGCATAATATAACTGACTGTTAGGAAATCAAAGTAATTTTGGCTAAGACAACATCACATTGGCCAATGAAATAATTCTCAACTGGCCACAACTGTGGGATTCAGCGATAGTTTAAAGCGGCATAGCTTTTATGTTCTGTTTTCTTCCGATATTTCCTCCATGTCTTAAATGCTCAAAAATTAATTATATGTGACACAGATGCTAAACTATGCGTGTTGGTTGTGTAATTTGTTTCTTAACATAAGTACAACAGTTTTGAGAAATACAAATACACTTTACATCATCTACAAATACTTGTTTAATGTTGCAACCTTGGAAACGTTTGACATATAAACAAGTTGATGTATTTTATTATCAAAATATAAATCCCAAACGCGTTCAATATCTTTAACTTAAGTACTTAAGCATGCAGAAAAAATATATGCTAAATAGCTCTGACCGATTAAGTGTTCTGATTTATTTGCGGCATTGAATAAGCATATCGCTTTAATTATACATTTTGAAAAGATATACGTTTGTTCTCTTAGACAAATCATACAAATGCTTAGCCTTTGTTAGGTTGTGTAAAGCCTCCGTTGATGACATCGACACTGATTTATATATAAGAAGGAACCGTGCTGTTTATATGACATATATATTATTCATGTAAGTCAGGGCTTGATCGTCGAACCTGTTCAATTAACGATTCCATTGTGGGTTATAATCAATAGCAAGATTATTGTCCGGTTTCTTTTCGTATATTGGTTCTCTTCAAATATCAACGTTCTAGCACAAGTTCCAGCATACGATCCATTATATTTTACAATAAATAACTAATATTGGTCGAACAAAACAAAAATTTAAGTTCCCTTAACGAGTTGAAACCTTTGATGCATGTGAACAATTCATATATGTAAATAGAGAAGTAACGACAATTAACACAATAACTATACTGTTTCGTTATTATTATCAAGCGATAAATGGGGAATCCAGTTTATAAATAAGTGAATCACATTAACTCGCGAGGTATGTAAGATGTATGATTAAAACATGTTTTTATACAACTCTCATTAGTGCTGTTTCATTTGCAAATTAATCTCTTAAATAAACAATCACAATAATCATAGGGGCAAATGTTTGTTTACATTGTCAATGCATAAAAGATTTTTAAAGTTAGTATTTGTCACCTTATCCAAAAAGTTTGAAGAAAAAAACTTGCTTAAGAAACATTTAAGTAATTCATGTAATAAACTGCAACATAAACGCACAGCAATCGAATAAAGAAAACACAACTTCAAAGACAATGTATGATTTATATGATTCATTAAATCGTAGTGCGTGATCGTATCGTCATGATTAATGGTTAATGATTAAACAATGCTTGATTGTATATTAACCATTACATAATAAGATCACTTTCCAAGAGCAAACTAAATGTCAAACAATTGTTGATTACAGGAAGATTAAGGATATTCAAGTATTAAATGAGTGTGCACTGATTTGTATTTGGTCTCATATTTTCAACTTTATTCGAATGAAAAATATAGGTTGTGCGCTGGACTACTAATCCTACAATCGCGGATTCTTTTCACAGCGCGGTAACAACACGTTTGTAAGATTGTCAAAATTGTCACTTCTTAACACAAAATCCGTTTATTCCGTCCCATGCATTGAAACTATTCTATTTGGAGACAACACTCGTCACCACATAACCAATATTAAGTAAGCGATTTGATTCGTAAATAAGCTACAGAACGACTCTCAACCCTTTTCTATTCTTTTCCCTTATCACATATTTCAAAACTACTTTTATCTTCTTCGTCCCAGAAATCTGCCACTCTATCCTTCACCATCAAATTTAACTTTACACTTGTCCGAGCATGTTTGCCTGAAACATGTAATTGTATTTGTATAGGGAGAATAACTATATAAGACATTGTCTTTCGTTCTCATCCTAAACATGTTCATTTTATAAATGTTACATGTAATGTTATGTAAAAACAATGTTTAAAACAAATTATCATGTATACGGCCGTTCTCCTTGTTTATTTGGGGAACTTACAGTTCTTGGCATAGTATGTGTTAAAGCGTCGAAACATTTAACTTAATCAAATAACAGACATAAATTAATAACGATCTCTGACATTAAATAGTATTCCAAACATGTCAAAAGTATGTACTGGTGAAATAAGACACACGTTAACGGTTAAATACAGATATGTATGCACAAGCATTTCATACACACACCTCATGATGAAACAAAATCAGAGTATTGCAACAACATAAATCCAAATTCATTTTACTGCAGCCATACAGATCTTTCTTAAAATTTAAAAGGTGATTACCGTATTCCTCGGGATAATAATAACAGTTGGCCCCCTATTACAATATAATATTAGAATGCCCAGAAAGGAAGCGCTGAATAATACAAAAACTTAATCCCTGACAAAGTATCATATTCTTTAGAAATATACATTTATATGCAAGGGATTGATCATAAATATTGCAGTTCTTTTTTATAGAGAATATTATGTGAGTATTGGATAAAGATCAAGTTTATTATACGAGGCTTAGAACCGATGTAGCGCGAGGCTTGCCAAGCGCTAACATGGTTCGAGCAGATTATGATAAACTTGATCTTTATCCAAAACTCACATAATATTCTTTTTATCCTTATATTTCCTCCCTCTTTCCATTAATAATTATAAAATATCGCATTGTTTGACGATTTTATCTCTCCGTAGTTAACAAAAACATATTCTCCATTTTTTTTTTTTTTAAATCTGATCTTAAAATAGCGACAGTATAAAGCTTAAGTTTATACGTTCGTTGTTATACTATCGATTTTCATCTGGTAATATGATAAAATAATATATTCCTCCTTATTTTAGGGATATATTGCAATTCCTTAAATTCGTCTTGATGCTCTGAAAACACGCAGCGCTTTCTTGTATACAAATAGTTGATACAATTAACAAGCGTATCTTACTCAATTATCAAGTCAATTCAAGATGTGCAATTAAAGCTCGGTTTAACATAAAGATTATGTAAATGTAATGCAACACACAGCACAACACAAAATAATTGCTACAAAAAACAATTTTGACGATATCTGTGTTATATTCACCAAATCCGAATTAGCAGTCACATAAACAACCAAGCTATATAATGTGGATCTTTTACACCCATTATTGCTGCTTCGTTCAGTATCTGCACGATGTTGATCTGAAATATTAACTTTATGATGCTATATTCTAAAATATTTTTCTAAAATGAAGGGACGTAGTTGACACTTGTTCGTTATTTCATTTCATCGTTCCTCAAAAAGTAGTAACTCTGTTACTCTGGTCTCCTTCCTACCATTGAGTATTTAAATGGTAAATACATTGAATGCGTTTTAATTCCCTTTTATTATGTTTAATTTGAGTTGCAGTGCTATGAGGTTAAATTTTAATTACTCTTATATGTTTCATGAATATTGCTGGGCCAAGTGTGAGGTTGAACGCTCTAAAACCGGTTTAAACGCCCAATGCTTTCCATTGACCGTTCCAAGGCGGTGACCACAGCTTTATTCATCAATGTATGAATGTTGTTTCCTATTGTGCTGTTTTGTACTGTTTTGGCAATGTGCCACTTGCCTTAAATGAAGGACCAACTAATTATATATATATATATATATATATATATATATATATATATATATATAGATATATATATATATATATATATATATATATATATATATATATATATATATATATATATATATATATATATATATATATATATATATATATATATATATATATATATATATGGAGTTTCACTACTTTATGTAATGACACCAATGCAAACTGTTGTATACATATGTTGTTTTTTGTTACATATGTGTTTTCCCAATTTTGTCAATAACTTTTACAGAAAAATTAAAACTGTGTATATAATCAGACATTGTATTTTGTTTGTTTGAATTAAAAATATTGTTTTATAAATAAATGACAACTACTGTAAAACCATTACATTTCGTGTGGCACGAATTTTCGTGGATTTCGTTGGTCCGCTGAACCACGAATTCAAGTACCAACGATTATTTATACATTCCTAATGCCATTTCCGACATTTTCTTTTGTTGTCGGTTATCCGAGATATTTGTTTTTGTAATATTTACTTCACTTCAGTAGGTCATATTACACTATATATATGAGTTTTTCTTTTTTATTCATCATCGTTAACAGTTTGCAGATTTCTCACATGTGTCAATGAGTGCCAATTTAAGTTAAAAGAGACTTAACATTTTTCACACATATATTTTGGGGACCTTATAAACTCAATTGTTACTACTAGGGGGCCGATTGCGCTGAGAAATGCAAATATTGTCAAAACAACATTGATGGCAATTAGCGAGCGGGGCCCCACCAGTGCGCCGTTTTATCGCTCTTATCGACAATTATCAGCAACACTTTAATGCTTCAGTGCACATTAACCTCAAGTCTTACGGACAACACAGATTAGCAGATTATGTCTCGTTATAACTCTGGTTGTTTTAATAACAGTTTAATTATTATGACGGTAAGTCTTTGCCGAAAATTTGAAACCCACGAAATTACGTTTCAACGATAAGTTGTTGTTTATAATTTGCAATCAACGAAATTACGTGTTTACGAATTAGTTGTTTTTTAGTAAACGACGAAATTTCATTCAGACGAATTTCTATACGTTTACAGTATTTTGATAATTATATTTTTGCCAATCAGTGGACATTTCCTTTTAATGACATAATGAAAGATAACAAACGATGCGGAGAACATAATAACTGTCAATACAACCACAAACACAACTTAAAGCACAAGTGTATTCTATAATGGCCAAACAACGTTACATAAATTATCACGCAATATCTTAAGGAACTGCGATATTCTGTAATTTTCTTAATAACCCTACGTAAAATCATTCAACCATCTAGTTTTTACCTAAACCTAATTGCGACCTAATAAATACATTGATAAGCAATTCGTTAAAATGCAGGGTCCCACAAGGAAGTTGTTTGGGTCCTTGGCTCTTTACTTCACCTATGCAGGAACAATTTTTGACATAATACCCCCTTCCATCTCTTTCTATGGCTTCGCAGACGACCATACTGCCAGCACACGTTTCAAGCCGATTCTATCGGAAGAAACTGAAGCCTCAACGAACTCCAAGCATGTGCACAAGAAATAAACCAATGGATGAACAGTAACAAGCTCAAAACGAAAGCTTCAAAAACTGAATACATGGTGTTTGGAAGTCGCCCTCAATTAAATAAGTGTAACTCTCAGGACATTGATGTATGTGGTGACAAGATCAAACGACAAAGTAGCACAATATATTTGGGCGCATTCTTGGACGAAACCCTGAACTTTAAGAAACACGTTAAGAGAAAGTGTTGATCTGCAATGTTGAATTATTTCAAAATAAAAAGCATTCGTAAATACTTAACAAAAGACGCCGCAGAAACACTAGTTCTTTCTTTAGTCATTTCCCATTTGGACTATTGCAACGTTATTTTGTACGGCATCTCCCAGAGCGAATTGGCAAAATTACAGCGTATTCAAAATATGTGCGCAAATTTGGTTTTGAGCCGTAGAAAAAGTGACAGTTCAAAACAATCACTTCATGACCTGCACTGGCTGCCAATCCAGGCTAGAATCGAATTCAAAATTCTTACATACATGTTTAACTGTTCAATTGGTAATGCCCCTGCCTATTTGACCGAACTTCAATCCACACCGACTTCTAAACACAATCTTAGATCATCAGTACCATCAATAGGCTGCTTCAATGACCTTTTAACTAAAAAAAATCATTCAGTGATATAAGCTTCAGCAATGTAGGTCCAAAACTATGGAACAACCAACCTTTGAGTTTAAGACAATGTATTCCAATAGACACTTTCAAAAAACAACTTAAGACATACTTGTTCGGTGACTTGTTTGCATATTTTAAGGTAAAACGTGATGTACCTGTGTATGTTTTTAATTTGTGTTTTGATTTTTGATTTTATTTCTATTGTACAACGCCATTGAATATGTTTTATACGTAGAAATAGGCGTTCAATCAAATGCTCAAGTTTCAAGTTTTATGAATGAAAGTAGGCACAATTCTCAATAGACACATATAGGGTTGGGCATGAGTTGTCATATCATACCATATTTTATTTAACGAGTTCAGGAATTTTTTTAGTAAGCGAGCCTTTGGCGAGTTTACTAACGAATTTCCTGGACGAGTTTAATAAAATATGGTATGATATGACAACGAGTGTCAAATCTTTTATATCGCATGATTTTAAATGAGGAAGTTATATACATATTTACACAAACATAATGATAAATTCCGAATGTTGTTTACATTTCGTGACGTCATTTGACGTTGCAACGTCATTTCAGCAAAATAACTAAATGCGATTGGTGCATAAACGAAAACTAAGCCAATGAAAACGCTTAAAAAGTATAGTACACATGTTTAAGATACAACTATATGTAATGGTTATATTACATGGGAAACGGGGTATGGTATGTGATAAATGTATGTATTACAAACGAATGCTTGTCTTATTTGAAAATAAAATCATGCTTCAGAAGAAGAGCACATGTTTGTTAATAAATTCGAAATAGATGAAATACAATCAAACAGGAACGGTTTTTCAATATTGTTTGCCTCTGCTAATGACAGCAAGAATTGAACCAGCATGTAACGTGAAATGCATTCTTTTTCAGTAACTTTCTGCACTTGACAATTCAGTTGTCTTAGTTTGTAAGCATACCGTTACATTTAATATTATTTTATACCATTAATATACCTGAACTTATAAGAATAATATACCTTAAGATACACTGGTATATTCAACATTGAGCGCCAATAAGCTCATTTTCTCGGCAAGAAATCCTTCACATCTCGACAATGCTCACAATCTTGAGTTTCTGAACGTTGTTAAAGAACTTAATCTGTGTTGAACACGTACCTAATATAATCTTTATCTTTAATCGGATAGAAATTAAAAAAAAAATACGCGAAATGAAGACACTAATCATTTTTGAGAGAATTAAATAAATTGTTTGTTCGTTTGATTAAGAAATATAATTTTCGGTCTGTATGGCATACCGGAGTTATATTAGGTAAAAGAAAATTGGATTTGAAAATATAATCATAACAATCATAATAAACTAATTTACCGCAGCATTATACTGATTTCGTTTCCTAACGTACAATGAATTTCACCTGTTCATATCTTGATGTCAGTCGAATTATGTCATGTATTGTCCAGTGATTATGCGCTGTTTTGCGTTGTTAAGCAATGGGTTACTTGACAAAAAGGACTTGGTACTTAAAGTAATATTTATTTCCTACAAGACAAAAACAATTTGCTTATCCGTGCTTATATTTCCAGACTTTGCTGTAGGAAACCCTTTCAAAATGAACTCTCACATCGTCCTCAATATAGTTGTATATGATCAATTATAGCAATACTTATTGTAACTGAATATCAATAATTCAGAACTCTTAAGTAGTAAAGTGTCGATAAAACGGTTTGAAGTGGATATACAACAAACACCTTTTGAGTCAACCACTCAATGCACACCAGTGTTGTCAATCTAATTCATTTTCTATTTTCTATGGCTGGAAAATTTAACGTGGGAATCCTGAGATTAAAAAGTATAGGTATAGATCGTATTTTAGCAAGGTAAGATGCATTTGTCTGCATTTTTTAGTCAGAAAGACGTTTTGAAAATATACCTAACATTTATTATACCAAAGATCTTTTAAATCACTCGCCATTGACACAAAATATCGTTGATTTGGTTATAGATGAATCATATAAACAATTCATATACTAAGGACTAAGAAGAAACACAAGCATGATAATGTATCATTATTGTTAAATTGATGTTGTTGTTTTTATTTCCTAAACACGTATTTATATTTCAAACGGTTTATAAACGTCATGTAAACCACTGCTTAATCTTCTGGCGTTAAATGCCCATTTGTGATTAAGTAATTAAGTACGCGGTTATTTATTAAATAGGAAATTGTTGTATCATTAAAACCAAACACGTTAGGACTTTGAGCATCGATGTATGTGAAAAATATTTGCAGATACTGACAGGAATAACCTCCCTTGTATGAAGATATTTCAGATCAAGGAATGTACCCTTATGACAGGCAAAACACAAATACGTAAACAAACAAAAACAACGAAGGAGGAAGTAACACCATGTTGTTTGTGTACACGTTTAAACAAACACGTTAGGTATTATCTTGCTTTTTTGTTGGATGCTTGTGTTAAATTCGTTAAATCAGTGATGTTGATTGATTTTTACAAATATAATGTCGCCAATCAACTCGGTTACACGAAAACAACAACATATACCAGGTACAAAAATGAATTCTGAAGCGGGGTGTTGTTGAACAGGATACATCTTAAAGTGATAAGCGCATTTTACCCAATGTTATAAAATCAACTTTCTTGGGAGTAATTACTGCACGTACGTCACATGCTGATCTGGAGCGACAAACTCCGCATGTATGGAATGCTTTGTTCAAAAAGTACCGTCTAAAGGCAGGCTAGGCAGTAGGTTTTTTTCCATGATTACTCTCTGCGAACAGCACGTGATTATTTTAAACCACACTTTACACACATGCATTTTGTCCGGTTTTTGAGTACCACGACTCGATTTAATTAAGTGTAGCACTACGTCTGGTTTGAAATCGCAAATTGAATATGCTTGTAAACGTGTATTAATAACATTTCGAGCGTCTGTTATAGCATAAGGTAATTCTTGCTAAAATTGTAAAACTTTACGCATATCAGTATGCGATCACTATGTATTAACCTCAACTATGTGACATTCTAACGGATTTAATGTTCTTAAAAAATATGTGTGTTTTGCGTGTTCTACAACGCATGCTGTTATTTTTAATGTATATTATAGACAATAAGCTACACATGCTTAAGTCAAACATTAACTATTATTTTATGTTTTGTTCTGTCAAAATGATTATGTTTTAAACATAAACAATAATTTAACATAGACCACATTCACTGGAATGGCCCTCCTTTAATGGTTGGTTTTGAACTATTTGAAAATAAATCACGATATTAAATCATTTCCAAGCGGTGAACAAATACTTAAGAAGTATGAATATTTCATATGATATACCTTTTCATTAGGTCTATCACATGTCTACGCGCTCTTCATAGGGTGTAAACGTCCTCTCTTTCTTTCATCCTATAAATATTTATTTACACTTAACAAACCGACATTGCTCACAGGCAACGCATCCTTACGTATTCATATGAACACAGATTGAAATAAATGAAGTTATCAACTGTGAATATGGAACATATACTTGAGGGATAGCTAACGAAGCCCGGTGTTTAAAGCGCAGGTTATATCCTTTAATAATTAATTGGCATATTCAGCTCGCTCTTAAATGTTAATCATAAACCATTTGTTACCGGAGAATAAGTTTGTTTAATGTTCACAACTCCCGCTGTAAAGATTGCTTTGTTTATTTATTAAAGCGCTACTTCATTCGCCTTTTCTGGGTGTTTTTTTTTAGGGCACATTTTTATTAAACTAAAAATGAAATCTACGATTATAAACAGTGGTAATTACAATTATAAAACGTAGTATGTTGCCGATCCAAACAAACAGAAGAAAAGAAAAAATACAACTATGCTGCTGTAAAAAACGACACCATTTTAAGTATAATTACATGTATTACTTTTTAAAGAAAATTAACTTTAAGCGAAATAAGTGATTCATACTATTTGATTTCATACTTATAGTATCGTATATAAGGGGTAACGAGCTATAACTTGAGAGCGTTATTATATCGCATTGTTTATCATTACTCTAAGGGATCTCTTATTATGATTTACATTGTGGTTTTGTGCATTATTTGTGTTCACATTCAATGTAATCAAACAGTATACTTGTTTGCTGCTGTGTTTTCACGTTTGATAGCAGAACTGTACGTTTTCTTATTTAAAATAATAACTTGTAATATATCATTTCGGTATTGAATACATAATATTTAAACATAAATGAGTAAATGAACGTATTTGCCTCCATTCTCCTCAAGCTGTCGTCTCCCTTGCTACTGCAGTCTTCAATATAACGATATGGTACTGCACCCATTACGTGGTTATGCAATTATAAAGAACCTCGACTTCCAAGCATTTATTAGAATATATATTTTTTAGGAAGAAATCTGAGTTTTGTGATTATTATTTGAGGAAAATAAGGTGTCACCAGTGATATGATAATTAAAGTACATATCACTGAAGGTACTTAGATTCATTAAATATATTAGCTAGATAGATTTTGAGTCGTACACGTTTATAATAGAAGCAATTTGATTATAGTAAATTGTGTATTTAATTTTATTATAATTTGAACGGTGAACCTTTAAAATTGTGTATGAACCAATAAAGCAAAACCAATTTATATATATTTAGCAAAATCATATATTTTAGTTACCAAACTCTTACTGCACAAATATATCATTGGAACATTCATTGGGAGCATGCTACTCTATCAAAACTGTGCGAGCCAGTAAAGTAACGTGTTCTGTTTCTTGAGATGTTGATGAATAAGCATCGTTCTTCATGTATGCATTGTGAAAACAATGATTTGGTTCTGGCGGAAAAAAATAAACGCACAGCATTTCTTGTGTTGTGTTATTCACCTATAAATGACATTGACACTGATTTGCATGTAAGAACGAACCGTATAGTTTAAACAGCATAGACATATAATTAATGTCAACCAGGGTATGATCGTCGAACCTTTTACATTAATGATTCCTTTGTGGTTAATAATCATCAGCAAGATTATTATCTGGGTTCGTGCAAACTATTGGTTCACATCGATACCTCCACATGTGGACATAACACCGTACGATTCATTACAGTTTACTTTAAATTATTAACATTGTTTGAAGAAAAAAATAATTAAAGTTCTCATTCCGATTACGAGCAAAAAATCTTTGATGCATATGAACAACCAATATATGTAAATGAAGAAGAAACGAAAATTAACGGCATTACCATATTGTTTCATTAGCTAGTCATTCCCAATAACCGTGAAATTCCTTTTTGTTTTCTAATCAATAACTAGCAATTAACAACGATGTTTATACTGATGAAAAAATCAAGTATTTTCCTTTAACCACTAGTCTATTTTATAATTTTAATCGATGAAACCATAAAAATGATTGTTTGCAGAGATTTAAAGTTGTCAGCAGTCAACCGGAATCGGATAGGTGTAGTCAGTACCACATTTACTATACTTAGTAATACGCGCTGGTTTTTTTGAACGTGCTATGTTTGATTTTTTGTGTGTTGTTATTAAATGAATGACCAAGATTTTAACGTTAATACAATAGAACTGTAAACTAATATGTAATAAGATATTATTTTAATACTACGTACAAACTTAAATACATGTATTGTATACATGTACAATTTGTAGTTTAAGACAGATTCTGCTCTCAGTTTTCGAAAGGTATCCTCTTCACAGCTTGCTTCGATATTATCAATACAGCCTTCCTCTCACAAGATATGTTTACGTTATTCAATTATTATACATTCTCAACTTACAAAGATTATTTTAAGTACTTGTTAATTGTGAACACAATCTTGGCCTCGCACTAAGTTGTTGCCACCGATTAATGGTCTAGCGCAGGGATCTATTAATATAAATTAAGCTATAATGATCTGCATTTAACAGATCAATGTATTATATTTATTTACGAAATGTTTATATAAAACATCCATCAATGACGATATACAAGTTTATATAACTGGACTGTTCGTACATACTACATGGTAATAAATTGTTGGTATTGCTTCGTAACAAGCGCAGGTTTAAACTAAAACAACATATTGACAGTGCCTGTTGCAAGCGTTTTGCTGTAAGAAAATCACAACAGACCATGGCCTGCCCTGTGGGCAATGTGTTTATTTTCGATAGTTTTACTGTTCGATTAGTATTTGTCACACTGTCAGAAATGATGAAAGAAAAAAAACGCTCGGATTGCACGTCACAGTCATTTATTAAATAAACTGCTATATTAAAGCACGTCAATTGAAAGAAAAAACAACAAGTTTAAGCAAAATTAAAACGTAGATACAAAAATGCAATCGTTGCGATTTTATGTTAATTTCCAGCACAATTGATATTTAATTATAAGACAATTCTAAATTGTTAAATAGCAATAGTATTACAAGATCGTTTGCCGCCGGCATATTTAACGTCAAACATTTAACGAGTTAACAAAAAGTAAACTGAAAAAATAAGTGATTTTGAACTGATTTTGACCTGGTTCCATATTTTCAAGCCCCGTTTGATTAAACACATAATGATAGTACGTTTTACTTTACATCAGAGGATCGCGGGTTTAATTTCTGGCCTGGTCATATTAATTGTGTAGATTTGGTCATGACATAGAACATTTGAAAATAACAGGCAAAAGGTACATGCTCTTAAAAGCCTTCTAGTGTACATCGGTAAACTGACCGCGGTGATATAATTAAAACACAGTTTAAAAATGGCTAGAAATTTAACTTAACAAAAATATACGATCATAAATACATTACCAACTCTTATAGTAAACGTTATTCCAAACGCGCCAACCGTTATATGTGTACCAGTAAATAAGGCACACGTAAACTAGTGCATATATGTACTTGTTCGCAAGCATTTCCCAAACTCATCTTATAATTTAACAATAATCTTCTTACAATCAAAACAGCCATTCATGAATGTCTGCTATACATTGAACAAAACTGACCGATTAGGCATTTGCAATATTAACTCATCGACACCACGTTTATTATCAAAATATTAAACATGATACCGTGAAAGCAATTGAACAGAAATGCAGCGACGAGCTCAATACTGGTATTATTTAAACATATACAAACCTTTAAATAACTATCTTAGATGTTAATCTTTAATTCTAGCACTTTAAAGATGTGCAATAAAATACATTCATGTTTGTGTTGCTCAGAGTAAAATGTAATTGCACATATTTGATTGAGTATAACATTCAAAACACAAACTTGCTTAGGAAAGGTTATTCGCAGCTGATACAAAAAAGCCAAATGACGACATAATAGCGATGTATGCCTATTTTATATATCACGTACTGGATTGCACATTCTCTTACCTGTTTGCCTTGGATCGGCATGTCGCCTGTGGGACAGAATAACGAATCCCGATTTTGTCTACCAATAGTCTCAACACATTCGCTGTCCTATCCCGAAATGTTTCCGAAGGTCCAGTTGCACTTGGGGCATTGCTTTAATTTCTAGCTGTAGTTGCTAATTTTGGAACACGGAAAACTATATCCAATAAAAATCACATACATTATGAGATCATCCTAAATGGCATTTACATAAAGCACAAAAAACATTACCTATTCTACTACAATCACCACTTATATAACGACCATGAATGTCGTGTGCATAATATAGCGTAAAACGAAAAATCAAATTGAAATCACAGACATTATAAGGTATTACCTTTGCTATTACCTATGCTATCGTCAATTATGTAAAGCATAAGCACTATGGCGGTCATACACTAGCGTATATATTGATTGAACAAATCAAAATTAAAGGTATAAGATCATCACAGATGGCATGTCCATAAATTAGAAAAACATAAATAACCTACGCTATTATTATCACAAGTTATCAGAAGCTTCATCACTGTGGTATACATGAAATATTAGTTATAATAAAAAATATAATCAATCTGAATCACATATTTTGAGATTAGCAATAAATGTGCTCGTTATATATGGTCAAAAATAACCATTACATAAAACACTTTGAATTTTACTAACTCTAAGGTAACCGATAATAGCGATTGCAATTTAGTGATAAAGACTGTTGTGAACAAGTTTTTCGTTGACTACCGACCACGGCGCAACATTCAGATTACGAAATACTTTTTTGACTGATTCGACAATGACAAAGAAATGACAAGTTGCTTCACTTTTGTTATGTCACACGTATAACGATAACCAGTACATAACAAGGCGATCTGAATAGTGAACACGTACAAAACACACATAATAGTTGATTATGAGGTCGTATTTAAAATTGTAAAACGGTATAATTACATCAAGCGTTTTAATAAATGAAACTAATTCTGATCAAATTGATCACGGTTTAAAAACATCTCGAAGGCTGAAGCATGGCAGGTCACATCAATGATGCAATTTCGAATTGCACGAAAACGGGACATGTTGAGTAAAATCCTATGTGACAAGTCACGTATTGAGAGGCGCGTTTAAAGACGTATGTACTTCTTCAAACGAAAATGTATCATCTTGTGCAACAATTGTTATGAACACCTGCATTGTATTTCCAAATAGAAATGAATGCTATTAAAGAAAATCGAAAAAACACATAAACTGTGTTATAGTTAAGTAAAGAAGGAAATAGTCGGACATTAACGACTTGCTAGAAAGATTTAAGTAAGGATTTAAAGTTAAACGTAGTTCAGCGGTATGGCGTTGCAATGAAAAGAATATAAAATGTTTTATGTTAACATGTTGACATTTAATAAGCCAGACCGGCTGAATTTTACTCACAATTTATGACTATTGATATACAATAACACAAGTAAAATACTTCTTAACGATACTGTCATAATATGTGCATACCATTTATGTCTCAGATGCTGTTAACCATGATGCTGTTAACATAACCATGTTCAACATGTATTGTTATTCAACGCTTTATAACGATGCGACAATATTAGGTTGGTATTACATTAGATTAATTATATAACCGATGTAAAGACATGCTAATGGTGGTGTAAAGATTATTCTGTCGAAACAAACGAACACATGCAATGTTCATGTCTACAAGATAGTTTAGTCTTAACCTATGATATGAGCAAACTCTCCACTTGCTCTGAATTGTTAGAACACACATGGTTACTGATATCTGAATCTGGGACAAACTTTAACTTAATAAACACATACCTTCTTTCACTAGCTATTAACACTGAAACACCAGAGGGAACTATGTGAAATGAACGCCAAAGACAACCACTGCTGCGAAAATAAATAAACCTGTCGGACGAACGCAAATATTTACAATTTCTGCGCCATGGCAAGTTCAAGAGGAAATGCCATCAACATTAAACATTAAGTGTAAACAGGAAATATGGTTTAAGTTTGGACATTGACTTTTTAAATTTACTTATGCTATGCATATCGAAAAAGTGCCGGTAAATTAATGTTCATTTGCCGAGAGCTATATCATGTTTGTGTTGTTGTGGTGAATTTTGTCAAATGTTAAATAGGGTTCTTCGCTACAGTTCTGTTAATTAAAACGCTAATTTAGTTTCAGGAACATTTATATTTCGTTAATTGTTATTGTGTCTCTGAAAAAAATGTACCATCATTTATTACACATAATGTTGTTTTAATCTATCGGCATTGAATTGAGATTTTGGACACATCGCTTCTGAATTCAAAGTAGCTTATCCTAAAGTTACATGCCAACAGGGATTAAATAATATGAAATTAATGCAGATTCAGATTGTTGGATACAGACGTCTCGGTGGGGATCTGGACTTTCTTGTTGCCATAAATCTTATCTTGTTTAACTTGTTATAATATAATCATTACATATTATCATTTTCGGACGCCTGGCAGTGTGAATGTAATAACAATTTAGCTGCCACAACCACGTTTAAACAAAGTAGGTACTACGATTGTTAATTTTTATTAAAGTAATTGTTAATAAGATATATTTCAACTCTAAGTGAAAGATACGTTCAAATCAACTCTCCAGAATGTAGTGACCGGTCCGAGTCCCACACCAGAATGTAGTGACCGGTCCGCGTCCCACACCACAATGTAATGACCGGTCCGATAAATCCTGCTGCCATAGATCGTATTTTACAGAGGTATTATAGCTCAAGACAGAACATTCAAAAAGAGTTTCAATAAACAGTAGTGTAATACAAAAACAAGTATATATTATAAATTATAATATATAATACATTACTCTTATGTAAATACATCGCCCCATTATCAGTCATTGAGAAAGCTTACGTTAAATTGTCTCAATAGAATTACCCATACTTTCTGTAATAGTGTCTTTCTTCCATGTGAAGGCTTATCGACAGCTGAGTTATTGCGTAAAGACGCTTATGTGTTACTCAATCGGATATAATGAATTACACGTCTTCTAACTCCGACTTTTACGGCGTTTAGTTTCGTAAAGTGCGATTAGGTTAGTTTTATGGGCGATATAGTACATTTATTGTGCACGATATTGCCATAATTTCCTCATACACATAAGTTTCAAATGAATGCCTTGATTATATAAATCACATAATCCTGTGGGTACTTTATATCACAAAACGCCGCAATTCAAACACGAGTTTCATGTTTGGTTATACTAGTTATGAGTTTAAAGATGGCATCGATAGATAACGCCGGTGTCTGCATGGTGTGTCGCCATAACTGTTTCGGTACTAAAAAGCTGTATAAGAAATTAGCACATACATGTAGTTGCAACCCATGGGTGGAACGCAAGGACTACTTGTGGATTCAATATGTTATAGATGCTTGATGTTTCAAGGAAAGGAAAAAATGAAATATGCCTGTTTCGTTTATGATTAAATTGCCATTTTTACAAACAAATTTAGATTAAGGGGGCAAACAATTAAGTACACAGGGATTTTGTTGGCTAATAAAGTATTGTATAACATAAATCTTGTTATTTGATAAACAACTATTTGGTAGAAGCTATGGACGACGTTTCTCCGCATAGTTTACATGCTCAAAATGAGTGGAATTAGTGGAACGATGTAATGGGGCAATACAACGATGTATACAACACAACTGCCGATAAAATCGTATCGTTTTCAACAATATCATGTTTCAAAGATACTTTCTCGAGACAACGTTATCTTGTCCCACGTGCAGCAGGATCGTCCAACTAAAACTGAACCTTAAAAACACTGCGAGAAGGGGCTGTGTATGTCTAGAAAATACATCATGTATTCGGTTTTCTTTAGTTACTTTATTCTTATGGTCATTTAAAACAAAATTTGACATTCAGAAATAATGCAATTAGTTTTAATGTATGTACCTATGTTGATCTTGAACAGTTAATGAATTTAAATAATGTGAACGTCTTTAATGTAAACGCTTTAAAACAACTCCAATTCTGTACAATCTTAACTTAAAAAGATTTCAAAGATTTCGAAAATGATTATTAATCGATTTACTAATTATTTCCACTTTATAAAACTGACCAAAACTATTGTTGGAAAAACAGATACAGATAACGATTAACGATATATTTTGACGAAATAGAACATTCGGGGATTATATTATATAATATTATAACATAGCCGACGTCTTTAAACTCAATATCAAAGCGTATTATATTGTTATGATTAAACTTGATTGCGCAATCACAGAGACCAGTATTGCGTCGATCCCAACTTAAAATTCTAGTTATTGTTATGAGAACAATCTGTGCGAAACAGCAAAATAATTCAGTTATGATTGTGTTTGTTATTTAGTGTAACAATCGTTTGGAAGAAACTTAACTCTTGGGAAAATGATTTCAATTTTACTGACGCTGCTTTAGTTTTAAAAACTATATGATATTGCTGCAGATATTAGGGATTCGTAATAATATTTTGGATACGCTGTAAATATTCAGCTCGTTATTTGAAACATATAGTTGATACAATCAACACGTGTATCTTACAAAACTCATCAAATCAGTTCACGGTGTTATTACATTAGACTTCAGAAATCAAATGCAAAATACTGTAGTACACAAACATTGTTAAAGAACAAAAATATTGACGAGCGCTATGTGATGTTTAACCCACTTGTCTGTGTCTAAGCACTATCTACTTGACTTAAATAGTTAAACACCAGAAACACAATAAAGAGACGATATGTTGTCCGCTAATTGTTTATGAGCATAACAAACCATTTTTCAATCTTTGGTCACCGCATTTGAACGGTCAATACATAACATTCGAGGTTAAGGTTAAATGATAATCAACTTCACATTTAGTCGAGAATGACCAGGGATCATTCGTTGCAAATAATATTTAATACCTTTTAGGTAAAGACAAGTCAGAGAAATGTAATTTGAAACTGTTGATAAAACACATTTAACTGAACATATAGATGTTTTAGAAATATGTGTACTTTTTATTTTAAAATTAGTGTTGTGCAGCCTCGAATATGCAAACTAAGTGTTATGAAGCCTTACATATAACACATCAAAAAATTAAAGCCAAATACATACTAAATAATTTAATTCAAGTAAACATTGTATACATCAGTGCACTTATTTCATATAGTCATAACATCCGGGTATTGCACTCATACATTGCTGTTTCAATATCTTTCAAACGATGTTATCGAATACCTCTTGTTGATATCAAGGATGACGTTTAATACACGGGGTTCATCTTCTATACACCCAGACAGCGTAACCAAATGTCCGTTATGTAGTTAACATAACCGACAAACAAAGTATTTGTAATAAGTTTTTGTTTACTCCTCCTCACAATTCGAACTATCGATATGTGAAGCATGATAACGCGTGGGAATGTATAAAAACAAATATTGTAGAGCTCAAGACAGAATGGTAAAACAAAAAAGAACCCTACACAATGTCATGATAATTTTAATTCCTAATCAAACCATGTAAAATATGTGTTATACAATCATTGTTATTACTGCTGCTTAGTGCAGTGTCATTGGACATAGTTGATTGAGCATAACGTTTAAAATATAAATTTGCAAAGCAAATGTTCTGTCGCAGTTAATAATCAAAGACGACAGAATGGTGATGTATGCCGACATTTATAGATCACGGCAAGCATTGTGCATTATCTCAGTGAGGACTTATTGTCAAGTAAATGCCTGGAACGAGTGTCCCTTTGAAATAATTTTAAAATAAGAACTGTCCTATCTCACAATGTGTAAGAGTATCCTGTTTCCGTTGGAAAGTCAATTCGTCTATGTCCGGCTGTGTGGGATCGGGTTCAGCAACTGGCTGAAGCGTTTCTGACACAAATAAAACTTGAAACATGTAAGCATAGTAGAACTAAACACATATATTATGTAAAGAAAAAAACCCGCTCTGCTTAGCTCGCCCGATTGGCTAACTATTATAAAAAGAAATTGGTATAATACATGGCACATGTTGTTGTCATTTGTTTTAATACTGTCCGCTATTTTGGATGAGAACAACAAATGTTAAGTTATATTTATTATACGAGTTCAGAAATTGTGTTAGTAAGCGAGCCTTTGGCAATCGAACGAACATAAGCCAATGAAAATGCTTAAAACGTTTATTTCATATATGTAAGATAAAAAATATATGTAATGGTTAAATTACATTGGAAACAGGGTATGGCATGTAATGAATATATATATATATATATATATATATATATATATATATATATATATATATATATATATATATTACAAGTTAAAAAAGGAAAAAATATTGTGCAGTCAAAGATTGGTCTCAAACATTGATTAGAAAATTAGATGTTTGAAGGAGCAGTTGTTAAGTAAGGTGTGTGTAATGCGTGCAATATGCAATTATTTATTGTAATAGTGTTTTGTTCATTGTGCTAGACCGTCAGATTCCCATTCATACAGCATGATGATTTATATAAAATATATTCATGTTTTGCTTTTTTCGATTGATGCTGACAGACTTATCAAAACTTGCTTACACAAGGTGATAACTAGAATGGTGTTTTGAACAGGTTTAAACTCTGTAATGTCTAATGTGATACGACGATGCGACGTTGTTTTTTTTTTGATAAAATTAAATCGCAAAATCGGTCAGACATGTGTGCGTCTCTATTATTAAAAGGCCATTTCAGAAACGTATATGTATAGAAATTATAAAAATCTGTCTTTGTAATAGTGTGACGCAGATTAATAATACAGGCCACTGTTTAAGTCGGCGTTGTTATCTAAGACACATCGCTTCTGAATTCAAAGTAGGTAATCCTAGAGTTACATGCCCACAGGGATTTAATTATATGAAATTAATTCAGATGCATAGTGTTGGATACAGACGTTCTAACGGGGGTCTGGCTTATTTTGTTCCAAAAGTCTGACTTTGTTATACTCGTTCTAATATATTCAGTGTTCATTTCCATGTCGAACAACTTGAAATGCGATTTGAAAACATCTTTCAATATAGCTGATCGCCACAACGTTGGAGCTAAGTAAATCCATGACGTTAGTAGTTACACGTATTTAAAGGTATTGTGCCAGTATCAGTTTTGCTAAAGACCCGTTTACATAATGTTATGCAGGCAAAACACATGTAAGTTTTAGGTTTCACTGACGATGAAGCAGGGTTAGACATGTACTGTAGATACGAGACAAACAATCAATGATATAATTTTTATTACTTCACCTTTTTGTTGATTTTTAAGGCAAAAAATGGTTTACCATTGCTGTTCCCATTAGTTGACCCACATTTATTAATTTTCACTTTATATTGATTCAAACAGATTGTTATGTTTTGTCTGGTGAAACTGTTTAAATGCCTTACGTACGAAACAAGCGCATGTTGACAAGGATGTTTGTGACTGATAATATAGTTCATTATTGCTATGTATAATTCGAATCAGTTACCTTTAACGATGAATATAGGGTACAAACTGTATACATTATTACTAGCATGACTTCACAAATGTAAAATAGCCTCAGACGTTTCAAACGTGTTTTACGTAAAGGGCATACTCACAATAGTATCGACACCACGTACTTATTATTAACTTATGATTTGTAATTGTAATAAACTTAATCGGAATTGTTATGACATCTCCTACATCGATAGCATAATTAGCACAATCCGACACCCAATGAGAATATAAATTAAGACTTATCGCTTTTTAAGTAAACTTATCTACAGGTTAAAGGTTATATACAGATATTCAATTTTGTTTTTTAACAAACTTGGTTGTGGTAATGGTGGAATTATTTTTTGTGTTTTTACTTTCATTTAAGGCCGTTTAAACGTATAGGCGCTTTAGTAGCTAATTTTGTGCATATTGTACGATTAGACCTTCATTGAAATTGATTACAATAACTGTTAAAAAGAGTTAGAGCATTAACTTGTGTTTGGATTTTATAAACAAAAACTCACATAAATACACCATTATACAAAAGGGTTTGATCGTTTAACGTATTATCTATTGCATTTAAAGTTAAGTAATAAACAATATTTATGCATTGCACATACATGAGAAAACATTATTTTGTAAAACGCTCTATCACAGCCTAAAGCAACCAAACAACTATCTCTTTAGATATATATATTTTGTTTACGTGGATAGTAATTGTTGAACTACGTGTTTGCATTATATTTTGTTTTTACAAATGTAAATGTATTGTATAGTTGCTTTAAGTTGTACTGTTGCATTATATACATATAACATGGCTGACAAGGTGACAGTAAATTTGTCAACTTGAGGAAATGCTGTCAATCGAGGCGAAGCCATCCGCACAGGCTAATCATGGACGACTCTTTCCGCCTTTATTGGGTTTTTGCTAAGAAGAGACTCCATTTAAACGAAAAATGTCATAAAAGCGGAAAGTGTCGTCCCTGATTAGCCTGTGCGGACTGGACAGGCTTGTCTAAGACAACACTTTACGCACATGTATTATGCCCAGTTTTCTCAGAACACTACTAATATATATATAAGAAGGAACCGTTTGGGATATATTGCGTATATATTATTCATATAAGCCGAGGCCGGATCGTCGAACCTGTTCAATTAATGATTCCTGTGCGGGTAATATTCAACAGCAAGATTAATGTCCGGTTTCTTTTCGTGTATTGGTTCACTTCAAATGTGAATGTTCCAGCATACGATCCATTACAGTTTACTATAAATAATTAACTTTATTCGAACAAATCAAGAATTAAATTTTCAACAATGTGTTGAAACCTTTGATGCATGTGAACAATTGATATATTTAAATTAAGAAGAAACGAAAAGGAACAAAATAACTATCCTGTTTCGTCATTATTAAAACGCGATAGATTGGGAATCCGGTTTATACATAAGTACCTTGAAAGAACTCACGAGGTAGGTAAAATGGATAATTAAAGCCGTTTCTTTTTATACAACTTATTGTATTGCTTTTTTCAAATGAATCCCTTATACAAACATCTGAATAATCATAGGGGCAATTGTTTGTTTATATTTTCCATGTACAGGATATTTTAAAAGTTAGCATGTATCACCGTATTTTGAAAGAAAAAAACTTGCTGAAGAAAAACTTAAGTTATTCATAAAATCAACTTCAAAATAAAAGCACATCTATCGAATACAGAATACACAACTTCAAAGCAAAATTATGATTAAAATGAATCATTCAATAATAGCGCGCGATCGTATCGTCATGATTTATGGTAAATGATTAAACAATGCTTTATTGTATATTAACCATTATGTAATAAAATAATTATCATGTATCCGGCCCTCCTCCTTCTTCATTAGGGCAACTTACAGTTGTTTGCATAGTATGTGTTAAAACATCGATACATTCAACTTAAGCAAATAACAGATTAAATTAATAACGATGTCTGACATTTAATAGTATTCCGAACATGTCAAAAGTATGTACTGATGAAATAAGGCACTCGTTAACGTTAAACGCATGCATGAATGAAGGTAGGCACAATTCTCAATACACACATATTGGATCGGGCACGAGTTGTCATATCATACCATATTTTATTTAACGAGTTCATGAATTTTGTTAGTAAGCGAGCCTTTGGACGAGTGTCAGATGTTTTTTATCACATGCTTCTGAATGAGCAAATTAAATAAATATTTACAGTAACATAATGATAAATCCCGAATGTTGTTTACATTTCGTGACGCCATTTGACGTTGCAACGTCATTTCAGCAAAATAACAAAATGCGATTGGTCAATAAACGAAAACTTAGCTTATGAAAACGCTTAAAAAGTATATTACACATGTGTAAGATAGAAATATATGTAATTGTTATATTACATGGGAAACAAGGTATGGCATGTGATAAATGTATGTATTACATACAAACGATTTTGAAAATAAAATCATGCTCCAAAAGAAGAGCACACATATGTTCGAAATAGATTCAATACAATCAAACAAGAACGGTTTTTCAATGTTGTTTGCCTCTGCTCATGACAGCAAGAATTGAACCAGCATATTACGTTAAATGCATCCATTTTTAGTAACTTTCTGCATTTGACAATTCAGATGTCTTAGTTTGTAAGCATAACGTTACATTTAATATTTATTTTTTACCATTAATATACCCGAACTTATCAGAAAATAATAAACCATCTGAAACACTTTGGTATATTCAACATTGAGCGCCGATAAGCTCATTTTCTCGGCAAGAAATCCTTAACCTCTCGACAATCCACACAATCTTGAGTTTCTGAACGTTGTTAAAGAACTGTATCTGTGTTGAACACGTACCTTATAACATTTCATCTTTAATCGGATAGAAATTAAAAACAAGAAATACGCGAAATGAAGACACTAATCATTTTTGAGAGAATTAAATAAAGTGTTTGTTCATTTGATTAAGAACTACCAGTTTTGGTTTGTATGGCATACCAGAATTATTCCTTCGTTTTATGTATTAGATAAAAGAAGAAAATGGCATTTAAAAATATAATCAAAACAATCATAATAAACTTATTTACCGCAGCAGTAAACTGATTTCGTTTAACAAACATATTAGGTATTGTCTTGCGTTTTTGTTCGATGCTTGTGTTAAATTCGTTAAATCACTTTAGTCTGTTATCGTCAAGTAAATGGAGGTAAGTAATGTTGGTTGATTGTTACAAATATAATGTCGCAAATCAACCCGGTTATACGGAAACAACAACATATTCCAGGTACAAAAAGGCATTCGGATGCGGGGTGTTGTTAAACTTCGCATTTATGGAATGTTTTGTTCAAAAAGTATCTTCTAAAGACAGTATGTTTTGTCCATGATTACTCTCTGCGAACAGCACGTGCTTATTTTAAACTAACTTTACCCATATGCATTTGGCCCGGTTTTCCAGTTACTCGATTGAATTAAGTATAGCACAACCTCTGTTAACGGCCACCGGAAAAACTTTGCGAAACCGAAATTTCGCAAACTTAAGTACCCTTTTTCTTGAAGGTTTGCTTATTTGTGATAAAGTATAAGATAAAAGTCTAACTTGTGATTAATAATTGGTTATTTTTGCCTGTTAAATGCGTTTTCTTCACTATGAACTTTATTTGCAAAGTTGGGGTTCCCATGGGATTTTTGTAATATCCCATGGGATTTTTCATTATCCCATGGGATTTTTCTCCAGCTTTTTTTATGGGAGAAAAAATCCCATGGGATTTTCAAAAACATAAAACACGTTCGTTTGTGCTTAGTTATCGATTTTAAGCATTGTTAAAGCATTTGTGCTTATTTTCGTTCAATTTACTTTGATAGAAAAAAAATCCCATTTTTTTATGGGAAAAAAAATCCCATGGGATTTTTTTCTGATTTTTAGAGATTTATTCATGTAACCTTCAGAAACACTACCTTTTAACAAATGATGAGCATTTCTCGCGATTTCAACGCGTTATATCGTGTTTTAAAATAATTAAAAAATCCCATGGGATTTTATTGTCCCATGGGATTTTTTTGTCCCATGGGATTTTTTTTCCCATGGGATTTTTTTTCCAATGGGATTTTTTTTAAGGTATAAGTTTCTAAAAGCTATATAATAATAATAATTATAATAATAATAATAATAATAATAATAATAATAATATTAATAATAATAATAATAATAATAATAATCGTGCTCAATGTGATGAATTTGTACTTTTAAGCGACTAATATTTTTATTCGAGCCGATCGTCGAGTCCGAATGGTGAGTATAAGAGCAATTTACCAGTACAAATAAATCTCACTTGTGAAGAGAACGCTACCGTACTATAAAATAATCTTGATAATAAGTCATATCATTTCTCGACAGAAAATGAAAACAGTATCCATATTGATGTCAGCAATGTCCCCTGCTATGATAAATATTGACAAAATGAAAAACCTTGACAATAATTCCGTGTCGAATACGCATTAGATTATAGCAATCAAATTCATATAAGCATTGATAAGATAATTTGCGAAAATGGGTCTTATGTCAAATACGGCAAGCGTAGCTCCATTCCATAATGTCCGGTATTAAGTCACGTCAAGTTTCGTGGTCGAATTATAGCATAATAATCATTTTCACATTACGCGAATCATATGAGTTTCCCTACATATATTGTGTTAAAATTTATGTTACACTAATGTGCGATGATGAAAAGGGGATTTCGGTAATTCTACATTCGCCCGCCTAGTACCGAAATCTCCATATTTACGCCTTAAAGGGTCAATAGGTCATCGGTATGAATGGTTTTTGACTTCACATGAATGTTAAGGTGCAAAAAAATGATATTAATTTTAATTATTAAGCACTCTTGACAGCATTAAGTTGCCTCTCAGTGGGGATTTCGGTTATTCTACACTAGAACTTAAACGCGCGCCGGTACCGAAATCCTGCTGTACAAACCTTCAAGTGTCAACAAAATTATTATAGTGTTTTTTTTTCATTAGCAACCAGTGACATGTATTATCTCCCATTCGGTTACTTCTTTTGGAAAATAATTAGCGGGGATTTCGGTACTGCTACATTCGTACGCCCAGAGCCGAAATCACCCATGTTTACGCCAATCCCCCATATTACGCCTTAAAGGGTCTATATGTCATTATGTTTGGGTTTTGGCTTTGCATTAATGTTGATTTGTACACAATCATATTAGTGTTAATCATTTAAACACTCTTATCAGAATATTTTTTCCATTATTAAATAGTTTATTAATGTGAAAAATGTGTAAACGAATGTAAAAAAGGTAAAATGTACATTTAAAACATTGGTTACACAAAAGTATATGTAAATATAACATGACATAGTAATAATAAGTCTTCAGAAAGTATTTTCCAAACAAATCTGATGAAACAAATGATATCGTACTACCTTATTTACAATATGCTATACACTTTTGCAATTTAGTTATCAATGTTTAATCAAAGCATAAATCAGGATAATATGTTGCCTCTTAGCGGGGATTTCGGTAATTCTTAACAAGCACATAAACCCGCGCCGGTACCGAAATCCCCGCTGTACAAACCTTCAAGTGTAAAAAAATACTGATTTAGGTTTAAATAAAGGGAACACTAGTATTTTTGGCCACCAAAAAGCACTTCCGCGTCAACAAAACGATTGAAATTATGTCAGAAACCCAGCTTTTCATTGTATATATTGCAATACACCATCGGCCGCCGAGAGCGGAATACTGCGCTTGGCCGCTAAACAATGTGGATTGCATCAAATTAAATGTCAATTTTCGATTTTATTACAAAAATAAACACTGCCTTTTTATAAATATGTCAAGCACGTACACTTAACAAAAAAATCGATATATCTTTATGTAATGTAGAAAAGTAAAGCGCTTTATATATAACAATGTTTTATAATGTCTCTCTGGTTGAGAAAAAAAACTAAACAAAACCATGTAGAACATATATGTTTTCATAATTAAAAAAAATATTTAATGATGCACGTGATGTTTTATAATTGATATAAGTTCACGTGTCATTGAACGAGTTAAGGGAGAGATGCGAATTAAATTACACATAATTAAAAAATGATACTATACTGTCAGCTTGATTTATAAATTGTGTTCCATCGCGCCAATATATTCATTGTTCCATGAAATTGTGCATAAAAGCAAAACGATTGAAATTATGTCAGAAATCCTGCTTTTCACATGAAATGATCTTTAACACTTTATTTATTCCAATCAGGTAATTAATAATAATAGGGGAAGTCTATACTGTGTATTAGAAACTTGTTGTGGTGATCCCTATCTTATCCGCTCAATACACATCCACCTGGCTACTGTACAGAAAAAATTAGATTTACTTCCAAAATAACTGATTTCATTAATTGCTAACTTGTTGTCTACATTTTAAATTAACAACGATAATGGATCAACATCACCGTTGCACAATTATTAAGTTCACAGTAATCTGTACTTTAAATAGATAGCCTAATTAAAGACGGTGCTAATAAAGAACAAAGCGTGAATGTGGATATTAAGAAATTAGATCCTTTTTTGCATGACACTGGCAGTATATCATTTTATCTTATATAAATAAGCCACATTTAAGACATGGATAAAATTAAAATAAGACACATTTGCATCTTTCATTTCTTGAAAAAAAAAATAAGCACGCAGTCACATATAAATAAGATACATTGAAGACACAGAAAAAAATAAATAAGACACATTTGCATCTTTCACTAAATTTTCTTAAAAAAACATGTGAAACTGAAGAAAAACATTTATTGCTGACACATTATTTTAAAAGTCGACAGGCAACATAAATTCAAAGAGGGAACCACAATTAAATAAGATCAATTTTCGCATGATACTGGTTGTATAGCAAGTAGTCACATATTAATTACAGCTTGCATTAGTTGCAATAATTTTGTTAGATGCGCGTGCTTCTGAACGTTGCGTTAAGCGAGAGTGTTGTCATTTTGTTAGTTTTATATTTTGGTATTATGTATGATTATTGCTTGTTTTGAATTTGAAATAAACGCTTTCTGGCAAATAAGCATCGTCTTAATTTTAATACAAATAATGAACATTTGACATACAAAATGTCCAATAACATACCGGCAATAACATTATATATATGTTAATTTCTGTGCATGTTTATACCGAAATTATAGCCGACATCGGCAGTTAGGGAAATTTAGTGACACACTTTAACACATCAAACGTGCATGATAGTTCTTTTTTCATATGATATTCCCCTGGTTGCTTACCGGTGTATTGGTGCAGTTGATAACCCCACCGGGACTACAGTAGGGTGCTAATACACACGTGTATCGTGTGCAATACAATCGTCTTAATTTTAATACAAATAATGAACATTTGACATACAAAATGTCCAATAACATATCGGCATTAACATTATATATATATGTTAATTTCTTTGCATGTTTATACCGAAATTATAGCCGACATCGGCAGTTAGGGAAATTTTGTGACACACTTTAACAAATCAAACATGCATGATAGTTCTTTTATCATATGATATTCCCCTGGTTGCTTACCGGTGTATTGGTGCAGTTGATAACCCCGCCGGGACTACAGTAGGGTGCTAATACACACGTGTATCGTGTTCAATACCCGATCCATGCTACAACGTGTAAGAACGGGAATTTCGGTAATTCTACCTTTTTAAGCTTGCGCACCTCTAATGGGCACATATCCAAATATAATTTAATTAATTATTTTCCTAATCAGCATCATTTCACTAAACTACATGCAAATTTGTAGGTAGCTTTCCATGCTTAAAAAAAAAATAAACCGATTTTTTCAAAACCACCCTCACGCTCGGCTTTTGTACAGTTTATTTTCACCTCTGGGGTATATAAAAGTTCCATAATTCATTCACATTTCCAAATATGGGCATGCAGTTGGTGTGTACAGATGCAGTAAAGGTGTTTAAAGTTTAAACAAGATGAAATAAGTATTCTTTTACAGACATTTATTTTTTACAAATTTTAATCTATGGAATAGCGCCATGAAATGTAAGTGATTTCAGCCAAGTAAATATTGGGTCGGTTAAAAACAAAGTGTCATAAAATTCAAAATAGTATCATTTAAGTTATATTTTAAATTAAGTTATTATAGAAACACTATATACAGCAAAAATACCAAAAAATAGACAGATTTGCCATTTACTTTTTGAAATAAAAATAAAAATGCAACTTGCATCATTCGTATGTTCAGCAGTAAATTAATCAATTTAGCCATAACGTTGTTTTAATTTTAAAATTGAAGGATGTGCATACAATTTTCAACATATTTAACAATAAACATAGCTTATGTGCTATATTAAATCAAATTACGTTAGAAAAGAAATAAAACGCGTCGCAAAAAGTATGCGATGTCGGCAGGAATCGAACCTGCGCGGGAAAATCCCAAAAGATTTCAATTTCATCGCCTTACCCACTCGGCCACGACAACTTTATATCAGTGTAACCTTAAATTAGATATATATAAGTAAACAGGTAAAAAGGCTCGCTCGATCTTTGAAGAAATCGCGAAATCGTATTTTTCAGATGATAATTGGATCAAAGTCAATATTTATAGTGAAAATAATGTAATCTAAATGAATAAGTTAAACATATATCAAAATTCGAAGTTTGAAAAAAATAAAATGCATCTCTCGGAAATAAGCGGTCATTGAAGATCGGCAATGGCTTATGTATGAAGTGAAAGGACAGTTGAAAGTTTCCAT